>NW_005871064.1:7716592-7791145 GCF_000147115.1 Myotis lucifugus
AGAAAGAAGAACGCACGCAAGGAAGGAGTGAGTATATAAGAAAGGAAGGAAGGAAGAAGGAAGAAGAAAGAAAGGAAGAAGAAAGAAAGGAAGAAGGAAAGGAAGGAAGAAAGAAAGGAAGGAAGAAAGAAAGAAAGGAAGAAAGAAAGAAAGGAAGATAGAAAGAAAAGGAAGAAAGAAAGAAAGGAAGAAAAGAAAGAAAGGAAGAAAGAAAGAAAGGAAGAAAGAAAGAAAGGAAGAAAGAAAGAAAGGAAGAAAGAAAGAAAGGAAGAAAGAAAGAAAGGAAGAAAGAAAGAAAGGAAGAAAGAAAGAAAGGAAGAAAGAAAGAAAGGAAGAAAGAAAGAAAGGAAGAAAGAAAGAAAGGAAGAAAGAAAGAAAGGAAGAAAGAAAGAAAGGAAGAAGGGAGGAAGAAGGGAGGAAGGGAGGAAGGGAGGAAGGGAGGAAGGGAGGAAGAAGGAAGGAAGGAAGGAAGGAAGGAAGGAAGGAAGGAAGGAAGAAAGAAAGAGAGAAAGAAAGAAAGAAAGAAAGAAAGAAAGAAAGAAAGAAAGAAAGAAAGAAAGAAAGAAAGTCATGCCTGATACCTTGGAAAGGACACAGAGCAAAAGATATGCCAGGTCACATTGATTTTTCTTAATTTCATCATCTTAGAAATAGGTTAATAAATACGAATATCATACAGTTGTCTTCTTGGTTCAATATCTGTGGTTCAAAGGTAAATTTTGGCCACCCTTTGATTTGGAGTCCCTCCTCCTTTCTTTTAACCATTGTAGAGCCCTTGTACAAATTATTTGTTTAGCCTTTTTATATGAAGTCTAGTATGGGCCCAGGGAATTGTGAAGTTCAAATATGTTAGTTCATATGTGAGGTACGGTCAAATATGAAAAATAGATGTAGATGTTATTTTAGAGTTAATTTTGTTCATTTCCTAGAATTCAGTGACATATGTTATGGCCAATGTCTCAGATTTAGTGAATTTCTTCTCAGAGACTTTAACACATCCAAGTTTCTTATCACAATCTACCTATTTTTTCCTATCATTTGAATATCTATTGATACAGCCCAATCTATAAAAAGTGATCAGTGCCTTCTTTAATAGTTTACATTTTGAACATGCAATATTGCCTCTTCTATAAGATTTTATTTTTTTGATGAGAACTGTCTTCTTTGGCATCACTCACAACCCACAGCTCACTGGAAACCTTAGGAGGCATGTGGGATCACAGTTGGTCAATCTAATCCAATCATCCAAATACCTGTTTCATAAACAATATCCAGTTACTTTGGGCTGAATAATATTTGTGGATTTTTTAAATAATTTTTATTGATATAAGAGAGAGAGGAAGGGAGAGGTAGAAACATCTATGAGAGAGAAACATCTATGAGAGAGAAACATCAACATAGATTGGCTGCCTCTCGCACCACCCCCCCACCCCAGGCCCACTGGGGATTGAGCCTGCAACCCAGGAATGTGCACTGATTGGTGACCTTTTTTTAAAAATTGATTTTAGAGGAAGGGAAAGGGAGAAACAGAAACATCAATGATGAGAGAGAATCATTGATCAATTGCCTCCAACATGCCATGTAGTGGGGATTGAGCCTGCAACCCATGACCTCCTGGTTAATAGATCTATGCTCAACCACTGAGCAACACTGGCTGGGTTGAAAAATATTTGTTTTGATCTTAGATACCTTCCCACCCCTCAGTTATTCAGTGTTGCAGTTGGTTTCCAGCTAACCTGAGAATAAATCTTAGAAGTAAAATGTAGGGAAGGCAGTGTTTAGCCCAGGTGTTTTGAGAATCAAGGGGGTGTTGGGTTTGTCGACAAGTTCTAATTTGGGTTTTAATGATGGCATACCCAAGCAATTAGCTGAAGACACAGGAGGAAATTAAGGAGGAGGTGGAGAAAGAACAGCAATTTATGAATAGCAGCATAACAGACAGCTAAATGGGACTTAATTTTGTTAATCCTGAGGTAAGACACACAAGAGAATTAGGCTAAAGTGTTGCCTTTCTTTGGTGAGTAAAGGATGGTGACATAATCTCGTGCAGATCTTGTAAGAATCTTCCCTTTGTTGAGACTGTGATTGAACATTAGAGCACACTTACTGATCCAGGGCATCTGTGCTCTTTTAATAGACTACCATCTGCCTGCTTTTTCTGTGCTTGTGCCAACAGACGGTTAAGATTAACAAAATAATTTGTATATATTTCTTTAAGATCTTTGGTGGTAACTTTTGCAGGAGTCGGACTGCAGTTTCCTGTTTCCATGCTGAAAGATCGCCTCTATCGAAATAGGATTTGACCACTGAATTAATTCAATTTTTGTTCTAAATGTGTGCAGAGAAGCCATTGAATAACTTGCATTGACTACAAGAGTAGACTGCTGAAAGCAATTGTATAAAGCAACAAATGTTAGGAAGGGAGAAGTAAAATAAAAGAATCTGCCATTGTATGTTTATAACTTCATGATTGCAGGTGGGAAGCACTGGAAGTATTGGGGGTGTGGAAGCAAGTGTAGCGTATACATTTGTCAGGAAAGATTAGACCATCCTCTTCTAACCATGAAAGGGTTGAAAAGGATATTGCCTTACAAATCTATCTCTCTAATTCTGGAATGGATTTTTCAATTGTCCATTTAGAGAATCAGACTTTTAGTATGATAATTAGCTAGTTTACTAAACTGAGAAGCACATGTTTCCGTGATCACTGGGCTGACAGAAAGCGAGGAGGAGAACTAATCTCTATTCTAATGACTGCAGATGGCAACACCATCATAAGTCTCATCTGTTCCTAGGTGGAAATTTTCTTAACTTCACAAACTTATGTACATTTTCGGATTGGTGTGCTTTTATGTCATCACTCATTTTCCACTGGGGTTGGCAATTAAAAACTCCCCAGAGTACATCATATTTAATCTAAGTTTATTCTTACCTCCAGAGCTTTATAATTATAAAGTTACTACATTTATGGCTATATATACTGCCTCATGTTTTATCCAAAATAACACTGCTGCTTTTATTTTAAGCCAGAGACATGGCACGATGCATACAAAGAGATTTAGCAAGGTAACAGACATTGGTGAATTACAGTTAAAAAAACAAATACAAAAAACATAAAAAAATAGTACCCAGAGAGGATGGCCATTTTGGCAATTTGGCAAGCAGTTGTCAAGTCAACTGCAATAGCAATGATGATAATACTAGGTTTCTAAGTTCTTCTCTTGACTTGGAAACAAATTGTGAATGGCTGTCCACTCCTGATAGAAACCTCTGTGCTAAGAAACCTATTGAAAATCTGGCAATTGAAGCCCACTCAGACCTTCATTAAAAAAAAAAAAATCAGCCTACCTAAACCACATTGCTGATACATGCACTGCCACCTTAGGCCTTCTGAAACGATGATATACTTTCTTGAATTTAATGCATTAAATGTACATATTGAGTTCAGTGATTCTGATTTTTAAGGCTGTATTAATTTTTGTGGATAAAAATATTAAGAGAATGGTTGTTCCTTAATATATAAATAGGAAAAAAAGCCATATTTACTCTAAAGAGATCTTATTGTATGTCTCTAAATCTAATATCTCAATTAATAATTTATTATTTTTTTGTTTTTAAACAATCTAATTAACTTATAAGGATGTTACAGTTTTAGAAGCATAAAGGTTATAGACATAGCAGACAATACACCTTCTATTCAATATTATTTTGAACAGTTGAGTCCCCGATAAAAAAACAAAAAAAAAACAAAAAACAAGCCAGCTGTGAGTGATTGTCTTTTCAACGTTCTTTGTTCAGAAGTATTCTACTAAGCTCTCCTCTTTATTTCAAAGAGTATGTTAAAGAAAGAAGGTCTCTGGTTTCTTTCAGAAAGGACAAGACTACAAACCCAAAGCTAAACATCCTTGTGAATGGCACTGTTTTCACATCTGAATTGAAAGAATTACATTTATTTTCATCAGTTAAATTATAAGGTGTTTATATTTGGAGAAGGAAATCTAGGACCTATGATGAAGCTGATCATTTTGCATTTTTAGAGAGAGAGGTGTGTAAGGATAATGAATTGCATTCCACAAGGCATCCAAATGAATGGGTAGATCCATCATGAAGCATTCTCATGGAATCAATTGAACTACCTATGTAGTACTACGGGATCTTCCAATTTTGACTCACATTGTTGGAGCCAAACTGAATAACTATATAATTTTACGAAATCTTCTTCCGCTAGCTTTAAATTTAAACTTACAAGAGGAGAAAGAAATTTTGTAACAAAATCAAATTGATTTTTTTTCCTGGTCAACATGCTACATCTGGGTAATTTTTTAAAAAATAGATTTTTATTGATTTCAGAGAGGAAAGGAGAGAGAGAGGGAGAGAGAGACATCAATGATGAGAGAGAATCATTGATCAACTGCCTCCTGCACACCCCCTACTGGGGATCAAGCCCGCAACCCAGGCATGTGCCCCGGACCAGAATCGAACCTGGAACCCTTCAGTCCACAGGCCAATGCTCTATCCACTGAGCCAAACCAGCTAGGGGTGGTTAATTTTTTTAAAGAGATGAATCAAACAAAAGTGGTTAAACTAAAGTGAGATAATTATTTTCAGCATATATTTATAACCAATGTCAAAAGCATTCATTGAACAAGATGTCGTATTACAAGGCAATCCACAGAATACAAAATATAATAATTATCTGTCCTGGGAGACTAGATTTTAAATGTCACCAGAAATGTAACCCAATTATATAATGCAGTATTTTGATATGCATAAAAAAGATTTGTTTTCTACTAAACAAATGCCTTAGCCTATCATTTTTTTTTCTTGCAGAAATTTCATGTGGTCTAATATTTTTTCATTGTGACTATTTTGATCTTTATCTAAATAATAGTACAATTTAGGTAATTAACAAACATTTAAGACAAAAGATTTTTGTACTCATTTTCCTGTAGAAATATTATAAGACTATTTTGAAGGGGAATATGATTTTATTGCGGTAGTTCAATTTCTTCCACTCAACACTGACTTTCTCATTAGGCCAACATTGTCCTGTCAAACGATCAGACAAATGAGTACAAAGAATAGCAGACCCGCTGCTTCTAAGGACAACAGAAAAAAAAAAGGTTTTTTTTTGTTTTTGTTTTTGTTTTTTTTTGTTTTTTGTAATTTTTATTTCTTAAAGTATTACAAAGAGTATTACATATGTCTCCTTTTTTCCACCCCTTTGACATTCCCCCAGCCCCTACCCACCCCCCCCCGCCCCGTGTCTTGTGTCCATTGGTTAATCTTATATGCATGCGGGGTCGTCCCTACCTCACGGGGGCCGTTTCAACCTCACCGGGGCTGTCCCTACCTCACCGGGGCTGTTTCAACCTCACCGGGGCCATTTCAACCTCACCGGGGCCGTCCTGACCTCACCAGGGCCGTTTCAACCTCACCGGGGTCGTCCCTACCTCACCGGGGCCGTTTCAACCTCACCGGGGCTGTCCCTACCTCACGGGGGCCGTTTCAACCTCACCGGGGCCGTCCCGACCTCACCGGGGCTGTAAAAAAAGGTTTTTAAATAACAAGTAATTAACGTCAATAGGGGAAAGGATCCAGCAGTTTCCTTTAAAACTGATATTTAGGACTAGGTTTATTGGCCTAAGTAGAGAGTAGTAGAGAGGAAAAAATTTTATCATTCTATCTTATATTTGTATAGACTATTACAAATTAATTTACAGCATTCTCATATTAAATCTTTTTTTAGGAATCTTTTAAAATATCATTAATATGAGACTATGTTATGCTAGGTAATCCAATTCACTAGTTGGGTAACATAAGTTAGGCAAGTACTATCAAAGTTAAATTTATAGGTGAACAGCCCTAGCTGGTTTGGCTCAGTGGATAGAGCGTCGGCCTGCAGAATGAAGGGTCCCAGGTTTGATACCTGTCAAGGGCACATGCCCTGGTTGCAGGTTCAATCCCCGGTGTGGGACATATAGGAGGCAACAGATCAATGATTCTAATTATTGATGTTTCTATCTCTCTCCCTCTCACTTCCTCTCTGAAATCAATAAAAATATATTTTAAAAAAATTATAGGTGAGCAAACTAAGTCACATAGCAACTTTCTTGCCCAAGGTCTCAAGCTCTATATACAGCAAACCCAGGACTGGAATTCACTTCTTTTGGTTCCAAGTGATTTTTTTCCCCCCAAGGTGCTAAAGCTTCCTCAAATCAATAAGTTGGTGTTAATGGATCCATTAGCAAAGTGAAAACAATCATAGAATTCCCTTTAAGAATCTCTGTGATGTTCTGAGGCTGAAATCCAATGGGTTGGCCATTAAGATTTCCCAGGGAAAACTCTGATATTGATTTTCACTTCTGAGCCTTTTTCTTAGTGACATTTGGTTGTAAGATTGAGGTGTTTAAAGAGCACAAGATGCAGCTACTCTCTGAGGAGAGAGTTTGTGAAGACCCCATACAGTTTAAATCTTATCATCAAAGCAGTGGTGCCTGAGCTTCAGCATGTTTAGGGCGTATCCCAGGAGCTTTTCTGAAAGCAGAATCTGATTCTGGGGCGGACGCAGAAATCCGCAAGTTATACAGGCACTCAGAGTGAAAGCGATGCTGGTGATCCAGAGACCTCATTTTATGAAAAACTGGTCTACATAGATTTTAAAGTAATTTAGACTAATCATTAAGATGCAAGAATATGGCAAATGAGGTACATATTTTATTAGGCACCATTTCAGATAAATAGCATTGTTTCTTTGATCCACAAAATAGATTCTTTTAGAGCAGAGAGAGTCATTCTCCCACATGGCCAGACCAGCTAGCCTGGTTGCCTATCTAAAGAGACAGCTTTTAGAATAGATGAAGGTTGTTGCTAAATTTTCATGGCCCATTTAGTTCTTGGCCATTCTGCTTTGCCTGCCAACAAAGGGGCCAATTAGCGAAGATGGTTTCGGTACCTTTTTTCAGAGACAAATCCCATCCCCCGTGGGACTTATATAAGCTCACCAACGTACTTTGCATAACATGAAAAATCAATTTTCGGAGGGGCTCAAGACGCTGATTGTGGCCTGGAGGAAAACATAGCCATTAATCTTTTGTGGGTGAGTGAAATGTAGGACCCTGTGGGTAGGGTCTTGGACAAGGTAGAATCTAACTTCTCCCAGAGAAGATAACCCTGTCTGTATGTTTTAACTGTATTGATAACACTGAGTTTGTACATTTCCTTTTACAATGCTTGCAAATAATGTAGTATATATTTATTCAGGGCTATTATCAAAACAACACAAAATGAAAAAAGAATTAGCTACATAAAAGGGGAACAAAATGTTATCTTTTATTCTGGATTTTCATAACGGTATCTTACAAAATCTTCCTCTTATAGGAAGCTTTTAATCTATCACCCAACTCCTGAGTTTCCCATTGAAAATGCATTTTTATTGAATTGCATTTAAATTATTTAGCTGTTTTTATGGGCATAAGGTAATCTGCTACATAATGTATCACACAGTTCCCCCAAAGTCCCTGTTGGATGCTGTCTTTCTACTAATTAAATCTATACCACTGTTAGGAGGGGAGAAAAGTTCTCTTCTTTGCTTCCTCCCTCCCTCCCTTCCTCCTTCCCTTCCCCCCTCCCTCCATCCCTTTCCTTCTCCCTTCCTTCCTTCCTTCCTTCCTTCCTTCCTTCCTTCCTTCCTTCCTTCCTTCCTTCCTTCCTTCCTTCCTTCCTTTTTATTATGCTCAGTTCCTTTCTTTAAAAGGAAAATTAAAGGTCAGCTGTTAATTAGCTACTTTTGAAAAGTATCCATTAATATTACATAAATTACTGCCTACAAATCCAATTAAATTCTTAGGTCATTTTGAAACTAAATAGATGATTTAATTTTCAGGGCACATTATGAAATTAGGTAATAGGAGAAATCAATACAGACACAGTGAAGGACTAAGTAATAGTGTGTAAGTGTGTGTGGGTTTCTACAGGTTTTTGCATATTTTTTCAAATGCTAAGTTCTATGATTAAATGGAGGTACAGTGGATGTTCACTCTGTTAACCCTTTGGGTGCCTCCTGAGACCAATAGCTAAAAATTACTCAATAGTATCTCATGGTTAAAAAAAGAAGAAATACGGGGACATGGGGAGAGACAAGCAAGCACATAGAAATGTATAAATGCTTACATCTAAGTGTAAGAAATGAAGTGTCCAGAGTATTTGTGCACTTCTTCTTTTTTTTAAATCTTTACCCAAATATATTTTTTCCATCAATTTTTAGATAGAGTGGAAGAGAAAGGAAAAGACAGAGAGAAATATCAATGTCTCACATCGATTGGTTGCTTCCTGCATGTGGTCTGACCAGGGCCTGCCCTGGGCTTGGGCTGGGAAGGAGCCTGCAGCCAGGGTACATGCGCTTGATTGGAATCAAACCCGGGACCTTTCAGTCTGCAGGCTGATGCTCTATCTACTGAGCCATATTGGCTACGGCTGTGCACTTCTTCTTCTTCTTCTTCTTCTTCTTCTTTTTTTCTCTGATCTTGTTGCTTTAAATTTTGAATTGCATTGACTGGATTGTCTAGGACAGTGTAAAATAAAAATTGTGAGAACTGAAGTCCTTGTCATGTTACTGATTGGGGAGGAAATATTCAATCTTTGACCAGTAAGTATAATTTTAGCTGTAGGGTTTTTGTGAATACCTTTTTATCCGGTTGAGGAAAAGTTTTTGTCTTCCTAGTTTGTTGAGAGTTTTTATTATTAATGATTGTTGAATCTTGTCAAATTCTTCTCCCACACTATTGAAATGATCATGCACTTCTTATATTTTATTCTATTTCAATGTCATGAACCTGGAGTGGGTATGGGAGAATTCCCATGCTAAAACACAGCACAACTCTCTTACTAAGGTTCAAAAGTTTCCCTAGAATAAAGGCTTCTAGTTTCACTGTTTGCTCTGTGTCAGTGTTCAGAGCATAGAAGTTGTGGTTTTGACTGTTTAATATTTTAGGTTTATCATTGCTTTTTAGAGAGAAGATTCTCTGTGCTCATTCATCATCTAGCCATTTCAGAAGTTATTCCCTGCCACCAATAGCTAGTATTCTGGATCTAATTATTTAATTTCATCTTTAATTTTCTCTCTTCTGTAAAATAGGATTACTAACCCTCCATTGGGTTATAGGGAAGATTTATGCATTATATCCTAAACTGCTCATTGAAGCACCTTATACATAGTATATTCAATAAATATTAATTGCATTTGAAGTTCAGGTGGATATAATAGGACAGGATCATTATGAGGTAACTGAAAATTGAGGGATTTCAGTATCACTTGGGGAGCTTTATGGAGTCCCCAGTTACACCAAGAGAGTAAAGATTCAAATCAGTATCTGCTAATGCATCTTATATCTTTATTCTCTTAGATAGATACTTTTATATTCCCTTAACTTCTACTTCTTTATTAAAGCAGGACTACCTTGTAACAATCTACCTTTCTTGCCCTCTTAGAACATTTTACTTTAAGCTGTTTCTTAGTTTATAAGTTTAGGAATAATTTTGATATATCAATATTATGTCAACATATCAATATATTATTGATATATAATCGATAAAACAGATTATATAAATATATATAATCTGTTTTATCTATTATATATCATATAATCGATAAAACAGATATATATATATATGTATATATATATATATATATATATATATATATATATATATATATATATTCTGTTTTATTGAGGCCCTTTGGAAAGGCCATTGGTGACATCCTAGCTACCAATTTATCATGATAGCACAGATGCATTGAGTAAAAAAATGTCATTGTTTATGGGCAGGTTCTGTATATCACAAATATCTAATATCTACAAGTAGGAGCTAAAGACACTGGTAAGTTCAGATAAAATAAAATTTTCTGTCTTCCAGTTTGTTATTGCATCCTTTCCCTTAAAATTTTGGTTGCTTGCTGTAGGGTATGAGTCTTATGTTACGTTTAGTGGAATAATGGTTAACTTGTATGGAATTAGGTAGCAAGGAAGGAAATAAACCTCTATATGAAATTTTTATATGAATCAATCTAGGATTCAGCCCTATCTAGCAAGAATCCTTGCTTGACCCTTGGGGATCAACACAATATTCTGGAATTCTCCAAAATAGATTGTTCTCTGCCTTTTTGACTTAAACTATTCATTAGCACTATTCAGTATCCATTAATAATGGCTTCTAGTGGGGGTTATATTGGTGATGACACCACATTTACTTCATCTATACATATAATTTTATAAAAAAACCTCAGCAGAAAAAAAGATAAGCAAATATGTAGATGTGTAGGAAAGTAATAAAATAAATAGCAACACTTGGGCTTAGCTATTGTAGTCCTGAATGTGTATCTTGATCTATTCTATTTCCTGTTCTCTGTTTCTCCTCTCTTGATAACTTTTCTCAACTTTTTTTCTTTCCTTTCTCATATCAACTTGTGTTTGTGTGTTTTTTTTCTACATTGCTAGCCTACTTTCCTCCTGCACCAGAGTCTTCCTATTTCTTTTTCACAAAATGCCTCACTTTCACTTGCTCCTCTTTGTCTTTTCTATACCATTCCAAACACGTCTAAGTGTATTGGGAGCAGTTTACATTCCCGAAATAATTCACTCAAGGATGTGTTAATGTTATCTTTCTAATAAATAATTCCAATCACCGTAGCCATAAACACCTCAAAGATGATTCTACATTTTCATTAAAGCCAGAGCTTTGTATGGCATTTTGGTTTTAAACAAACACTTGTCCCAGCAGTGCAGCTCACCAATATAGAACAGAATTACAATGTACTTCCAGCCAAATTCAGTTTATTGTCAATTTCAGTAGTGTTTCTTATGGTAGCAATTATTCTCTGTAAGCCTGCAAGCGAGCAGCAGAAAACTGAAATCATCAGAGTTTTTATCTACAGCAATTCCAGAAATGGCAGGTAGCTGATAGTTTAAACTTTAGTTCTCTGCAGTGGAATAGTGCAAATAAGAGAATGCCATCTGCCTGCTCCTGGAGGCTTTCTGAAAAATATACCCAAGTTAATAAAATTTGGGGGTGATATTCAATGACTTTGGTTACTATTGCATTGAATGCTGTGGCATATCTATGACATTTTGCTGCTTCCCTAGATACTCTTGAAACAAATTTCACAAGTTGCAATTGCACTGCTTTTTTAAATGTATGGGTTGGATATTTGGATGTTTATCTCAATTTTCTAATTACCTAAAGTGAGATGTTCTAAATGTAAGTTCCCTGATTTAACCTGGAAAATGGGATTATTGCTGAAAGATACGTGAGCAGGAGCTGATATATAATAGAGCAACCAGCTTTGATTTATTCTTAATAGAATTCTTAGAAGATTAGATCAAGGATGATTGTCAATTCTTCTAGTTGGTGATAATTTATTTACTGTATACTAGACAGCAAGGTGGACTGACATTTACTATAACTATTCTAAGAGAAGAAAAATTTTCCTTATTTCTTTAATCATTAACTCAACAAATATATATCGATCTTATTTGTCACACTTTGGGAACACAAGGGTAGGAAAAGTCGTGAGGTTCAAACAGCGAAGAAGATAGAAATGTTCCCTTGTAGCTTTATTCTAGCACAGAAGAGTATTAATAGCACAATTGGTTAAGTACAATTGTAGTAAGTACACAAAGGGATCAGGCAGAGAGTGGTACAAGTACATAAAACAAGGTGATATGGTCTGAATATTCGTGTCGCCGTCCAAATTTATATGTTGAAATCCTAGTGCTCAAGATGATGGTTTTGGGAGGAGGAGCCTTTAGTAGAAGATGGGTCATAAAGGCTGAGTCCTCATAAATGAGATTAGTGTCATTAAAAGAGGCCCAAGGGGAACCTTGCCCCATCTATCAAGTGAGGACACAGAGATAAATCTTCCCCAGATCCTAACTCTGTTGACTCGCTCGCTCATTGCTGAGTACCAATCTCCAGAACTGTGAAAAACCAATTCCTGTTGTTTATAAGCTACTTTGTGGTATTTTGTTATGGCAGCTGAAATGGACTAAAACACAAAGGAATCTGCTCTTGTCTTTAGAAGCTTCCTTAAGGAATTGGATGAATCATAAAATATGATTTAGAATTAATTCAGTAAATGAGGAAGATCAACCCAGGCAGATTTTAGTGAGTAAGCAAAGGTCCTGAAGGGGTAAAGAACACAGTATTTGAATACCAGAAAGGAAGGGAGTGTAGAGCACAGAAGGTATTGGAAGAGTCACTCAAGGAGAGGTTGGTGAGATAAGCAGAGTTAGACTTATATTTTGATTTGTATTTTAAGAAAACTGGTCATTTATTTTAGGGTGTAGTATGCTTTGTTCTTTCACCAAAATAACTCAATCTGCAATGTAGAGGTCAGTCTTTGAGGCCAAGAGTGAATATTGGGAGACCAGTGCTAACTTAACTCAAAATGGCAGTAGAGATGAGAAGATGTGGGTATTTTTAAGAGTGTTTTAGGTGGCAACGTGCCATGTATGGATCAAGGAGTAGACTGATTCCCATGAATTTGACATATAATTGCACATAACCAGGTTCACAATTAGTGGAGATATTAAGTAGACATTTGGCAATACCTAAATTTCAAAATGGAGTACTCTAGGCTGGTGCAAGTATTGGAGATGATGGGTACACACTTGACTATTGAGGCTATTGTTGAAATGACCTAAGGGGATAGTACGAAATACCTAGAAAAGACCTTGGTTCTAGTCTATTAAAACTCCAGTATTTAAAGTTTGGTTAGAGGATGAGGAACAGCACAGGATATATTGTCAGAGTTATAGAGACGAAGAAAAGGAAAACTTAGTTGCCAGGAAGTCCAGAAACACACTGATGTATGAACAAAGGATTGATATGTTACCAAGAAGTTTAAACACCTCCCTGCAGGAAGTGTATTTGATTCTAATCAACCTCTTTTCATTACTCTGGCCTGGAAATAAAGGAGACATAGAAACTTCTCGCATTCATTATTGACCTTAGTCATTTTATCTTTAGGTTATAAATGGAGCCAGAGTGCTGATTGGCTAAAGGAAACCCCTCCTTTATGCAAATAGATCTTTAAGTTTAAGCATAGTGTGCAGGGAGCAAGAGCAGTGTAGTTGGATCCTGGGTCCTCAACTCTGCCATTTATCTGTGTTTCACTTACAAATTGTTTTTCTGTAAATATCATGGAAATAATAAATTAATTGGTAGCTTGGATCTGACTGGCAAAACAGACAATACTTAGAGTTTTAGGGGTCAACACTTTGTCTTAGTACAAAATTTATAGTAAGGTAAACTGGATGGTTATAATGTGATAATATTAATGAATTGTGTGTGGTATAGCAAAACACTAATAGTGCTTGTCCCAGTACTATTTTCTCTTGGAGTAATACGTTAATCTGAAATACTTACTCTTGTTACTTATTTTTTATTGCAGTGGGATTTACCTTACTTCTATTCATAACCTAATATCTGCAAGAATTCCTTTTGGTTAATTTTTTTATAATGAAAATTATTTTATTTTACTTTATTTTTATTGTTTACAATATTACAGATGTGCCCATACCACTGCCTATTTGCCCACCTGCCCCCTGCCCTTGCCTCCACTCTTGCCCACTCTACCTTCTGAGTCTAGCCATCACCATACTGTTGTCTGTGTCTATGGGAAATGCATATGTGTTCTTTGCTTAATCCTTTCACCCTCTTTAATCCAGTCCCCTCCTCCCAGTTCCCCTCTGTCAGTCTATTGATAAAGTTATATTTATTATAGCAATGAAAAAATAGTTATTTGACTCTTGTACATTTTATTAAATGAATTAATGTGGGTTTACCATATACAAAAGGAAAAAAATAACATATATATATATAATTTTATATGTAATTTAATGTTATATGAATTATATATCTCAATTTAATTACTATAGAAATTATGTATATTAATATGTAAATACAAATTTAATTGCTATAATATACATAGCATATAATTTACCATTTAAAGGTATACATTAAAATGTTTTTATAAAGAGATTCTAACTAACAAAAGTCAAATCTTTTACTAGAGATTTGTTGAAATCCTTAGCTAAATGTGACTAACAGAAATGTTTGTGTCTTAGTCTTAACATCATTTGTTGCCCTAATTCTAATTCCCTTCCCTCTCTTTTATGGTTCACATCCTTTGCCTGACTAAATGGCTTTAAGAGATGCTTATACAGATGCTAGTACTCTCTTTGTGATTATTGAAAATTCATACTTTGTATTTTTATCAGTTTTTCTTACAAGCACCTGCTATATCTGTACCAATGTAATATGAGGCATCTGGTCATTTCTGTAATTTGAAGGAATTAATGCTCTATAAATTTATGATAATAATTATGATCAGAAGTTGAAATGATCTCCCTAATCCATGTCATACAATAGTGGGAAGCAAAAGCCCTGCATATTTTCTAACAATAATGCAATTATTGTTGGGAAGAGGGAAAAGTAATCTGTGTCTGTCCAGAAGACTTTCTATGTGTCACTCTGTCCAACGTTTACATCTTACTAATGCTACTCAGATGTTTACTATATGAATTTCTCTTAGTTACAATATGCAAATTTATGGGTGTTTGAGATTATATTCCCTGCTTTAGACCAGATAGGCATGACTAGAAATTAAGGAATGGCTATCTTTAATAAGGTGTAATAAAAATTCTCATTTTAATAATTATTACATATCAAAACACAGGAAACTTCCACAACATAATTCAAATTTTAAACTTTAGAAACATCTTTGCTATGACCACATTGGTTGATTTTCTGACAGGTGATTTATAGGCTCATCTTCATTAAGATTTGATTAAAAGTAGATTCACTTGTGCTCAGAGATCTCTTCTTGATATCCAGGATCCTTTGAGACATTATAGCAGATCTAAGCCCATTTAGAATGGGCTTCTACTGAAGATTTCTGAACAGTCACTGCAGAGCAGATCCTGCTTTCTGCCACACATTCCACTGTGTATGATGATTTGGAAGAGACTTAGTATAATGTGGCTTCTTTTACAGAAATGATGGATGACATTTTATATTCAATTCTTTAAAATTTTATGGTGTTTAGTTTCAAATATTTTAAAAGCTATTTGGCTATAAATGAAATAGTCACTTAGGATAGTTTCTAGCTTTTTCTCCACTGATTATCTTAAATGTTTCTTTTCAGAGTCTTTCTTTTTTATTTCCCTTTAATACTCTGTTTTTTCCTTGTCACTACTACGACTAGTGTCTCTATTCTTGGTATATTACTTCTTTATAGCACTTTATATTTACAAAAAGTTTATAATAATTGTAGCTGTTGATTCTCGTGTATTAAAAACCTGTGAAATACCTGAGGCAGCTCCCATTCAACTTAATTAACAGATAAAGCAAATGAGATGTAAAATAATGAGGCAAAGTTCTGAAGCTGTCTTTGAGCTATGTTACCAGAACCTGAGACTAAATTTTCTGGATCTCTAGCCTCTGATCACTGCACGATTCCCCTCTTTGGGATCAGAAACCTCGTCCTCAGGACTAATTCCACAGGATGTATGAGCATACGCTATATGCTTAGCACTGCTCTGAGAAAGGGGGGTACAGAGAACAGATGTTCCTACTGAACAAGTGTATAAACTAAACAGGAGCCATACAATCTCTCTATACAACATCTAGAATGAACTACATGAATGCCTTTTGGAAGGCTTCCTGGAAGTGGTGATTCTTACTTAGGTTTATTGGAAGTAAGGAATATGGATTTGGAAGTGATAGTATTCAAACACATATCACATGGGAAGTGAGATTAATGAAGGAAACTTTTGACTTTTCATCTTTTTGTCATACTCGGTATCTCTCTATTCCTTACTGAGTGCTTCTTCCAGTTCTGTGGGAATATATAGGAAGGTATGTGGAAAGATAAAGGTCCATGGAATCACAAGGAAGCATACACATAGCATTTACATTTTGAGAGTATATACTTTTCTCAGTATGTCTATATTTCATAACAACAAAAACCCAGCCCTACATTTTTTCTATGTCCTATATAAGTTAATGTTTGAGACTTGATGCAATCATAGCCCAAAGGTAATGTGTTTTTATAATGACAGGGCTGACTGGATTTCCTCCCAAGCTTGAATGGTTCCCTTCATCATTTGCTAACAATCTGGGTAAGTGTTTAGACCAAATGTGCCCCCCGCCTAATAGTCACAAGACAATAACATCACATCTATAATCCTGCTGTTTCCTTCCCCACTGCTGGCAGCCAAAGAGAAGAGAGAGATCCAGTCCAAACCCATTTTCTCCATATTATGCCTTTGAAACGTCTCTCTAGTATAATAAGTAACAATGGCTTGCAAACCACCCCTCTCCTCAAAATAAGAGGTGATCTGTTCTGCCAGTTAAAATGAGGCAAGAGGTCACAAAGTGTTCATCATAAAAGACTACAAAACTGAATTTGAAAATACCTTGACCCAGTTAAAATAACTTGAATTCAAATTTCTGTTTGATCTTCGACTTTTTCTCCCTTTTCCTCTCCTTCTCTCTTGACTCCTTGCCTTTTGTTTGCTTTTCTATTAACACAGTTCTGGGTATGGAATAGGCATTGTATTAGAGTTAAGAGACATATTATAAAATAGAGGCCTGGTGCATGAAATTTGTGCACTGGTTGGGGGGGAGAGGTCCCTCAGCCCGGCCTGCACCTTCTCACAGGGCAGGACTCCTCAGGGGATGTAACAGTGTGACAAGTGGCAGGCGGCCAGGGAGGAGCACAAATCGGGGTTGGGTGCCACTCGCACTCATCCTGGTCCACTGCGCCTGCTGCTGCGACTCTCGCCATGGCAGCTGTTCTCGCCAGCTGTGGGCCTGGCTTCTGGCTGAGCGGTGCTCCCTCTGTGGGAGCACCCTGACCACAAGGGGGCAGCTCCTGCATTGAGCGTCTGTCCTCTGGTGGTCAGCGTGCATCATAGCAACTGGTCATTCTGCCTTAACAGTCACTTAGGCTTTTATTATATAGGCTAGAGGCCCGGTGCACGAATTTGTGCACCAGTGTGGTCCCTCGGCCTCGCCTTGCAGAATTGGCTCTCCGATATCCTCCTAGGGGTCCTGGATTGTGAGAGGGTGCAGGCCAAGCTGAAGAACCCCACCGGTGCATGATCGGGGACGGGGAGAGATGCGGGAGATTGTCCAGCCGTGGAGGGACGACAGGAGGGCTCCAGGGCGTGTTCGGCCTGTCTTGCTCAGTCTAGATTGGCCGGACCCCAGCAGCAAACTAATCTACCAGTCGGAGCATCTGCTCCCTGGTGGTCAGTGCACATAATAGCGAGCAGTTGAGTGGCCTTAGCATATCATTAGCATATTACACTTTGATTGGTTGAACGGCTGACCAGTCAAATGGACACTTAACATATTGGGCTTTTATAATATAGGATTGTCCATACTCTTCAAATTATAATGATTGAGGTTAGGATAGAGTCATAAGATGAAGAAAATATTTGCAGAATTGAAGATTAGCACAACAACAACAACAAACCCAGAAAAGTTTAAATAATTGATAAGACCAAGTTCTGATTTTATAGACATTTTAATATATATAATTTTATTACTTATCTCTCATATCTTCTTAAAACTTATTTCTAGACTATAAGAGATTTGCAAATGTCCCCCAGTGAATTCACCAGCACATGTTACCTCTCAGTAGTAACCATTGTCTGCCTTTTTCTCCTTGAATTTCTTTTATTTTTCCAGTGTGTTGAGGAATACAGTTAAAAACATAACTGTAAAGACATTTTCACAGAATCGTTTGGGTTTGTTAGAGAAAGGTTTCTTACATAATATCTCACTACATTGTTAGCCAAAGCTGGTGCTATTTTTGGACTATTACTACAAATGGTGTACATAAATTGCTTCAATCATCATTATGTAATTGACAGGCAGTGCCCCCTATTAGCATCAATTTCAAACTAGCTGGATAATGTGATAATAAAATTTATCAATCCATAGTTCAATGGCATGGTAGACACAACTAGTGATTAGCCAAATTCTAGGTCTCCTCTTCTTCCAAGTATATCTCTCCTTGACTTTAATAATGTTTATATAGACTTGCTTTAGTTAATGAATATGAATATAAGTGTCATGTGTTATTTCAGAGGCAGTGTGACATCATCTATATTTTTCCCTTAATATGTTAATGTGAAGATACAAAGGACTGAAACAACCTTGAATGTGGATCCATCACAAGAAGGACATCTGCCTTTGAGAATTGCCTAGTCCCTCAGTGAATATTGGCAGAGAATGATATAAACTTTTATAATTATAAACCACTGAGATATAGAATATATATAAACACAGCTTAGCCTGACTGACACAATATATTCTTGCTGTGCTTTATGCTCATGATATGCTTATTTGTACCTCCTTATATTTATTACAGTGTTTCTACTGCTTCATATGTTCTACTGGTTTCTCTCTAATTAGAAAAAATATTCTTTGTATTCTAGGGTCTGGTTAACCCTTTCTTTATTTAACTTTATATGAAAAAAAATACTTTCTCACCATGTACTTTGTCAATTATTGGGTATATATATTTTTTAAATATATTTTTATTGACTTCAGAGAAGAAGGAAGAGGAAGAGAGAGATAGAAACATTAATGATGAGAGGGAATCATTGATTGGCTGCCTCCTGCATGTTGGACAAAGCCCGCAACCCAGGCATGTGCCCTGGACTGGAATCAAACTTGGGACCCTTCGGTCTACAGGCTGATGCTCTATCCACTGAACAAAACTGGCCAGGGCAATTATTGGGGATATTGATGGTGTATTAAAATACTTATATTTCCTCAACTCACCTAGCCCAATTCAGTACCTACAGTCTATTTTCAGTAATTATTTCTGAAATATGTTTTAAATTAAAAGAATCAATTTAGGATCTTCTTCATACGATTTTGAAAAATATGTCCAAACAATGAAATTGTAGAGAGGTTAGAGTATTATGTATATGTTTCTTCTATTACATAGAATACTATAAAAAGATGTTAAACAGCAGCAGTGTTAATATATTTTTAAATGTGCAATTACAGGAAAAATAGGTTACTTAGATTAAATAGTCTTTTAAAATAATAATAATAATAATAAACAGCTTGTGCTCATTTATTTGGCCATTCATTCTCTGACTTCCAAAAAATACTGACTGGTTTCAGTCCGTACCCCAAAGCAATAGCACATGTTTTATAACAGATGTTTTATTGCCTGGCACTTTGCGAAACTCATCCATCCAAAATCCTATAATATGCCCCCAACCCAAACCACTCCTGAAAATAAAACAGCAAGAATTGTAAAGCAACCCAAAAACAAACCCAAAAAATTCATTTTGGAGCTTAGAAACTCTTTTGTTTTTAAGTTTCTCCATATGATGTGATTTTACTTTCTTTAATTAACTTTGTTCTTAAATACTGAGTACTGTGAGTTTTTTTGTTTTTTTTTTTCTGCTTTTCCTTTGTACCCATGCATCCTACTCAGCAAAATCATGACTGTAGATAATGTTACTGGAACGGTATCACTATATATATATATATATATATTTGATTTTTAAAGGGTGAGGAAGAGAGAGAGAGAGAGAGAGAGAGAGAGAGAGAGAGAGAGAGAGAGAGAAAGAGAGAGAAAGAAAGAAAGAAAGAAAGAAAAAAAGAAAGAAAGAAAGAAAGAAAGGTATTCACTGTCTCCTGCATTCATCCTACCAGGGACGGAGCTCACAACCCAAACATGTGCCCTGACCAGGAATGAAATGGGCATGGGATGAAGCCCAACCAACTGGTTCACACCAGCTAGGACTCTCCTAAAATTTTTAACATAATTGCAGAACATCAAAGAGGAAAAATTTATCCTACTTTATTATACACTTTTGTTAAGATTAATTCTGACTCCACATCTGCCTGCTTGACAGTGTTAACCTATGATTGTTTTAAGTATAAAAGCATTAAGTGTCCAAACGAGATAGCCAGTCTATGTAAAGTGGAATGGTACTTAAGAATACACTAATAGTAGAGTGGATAACAAGTAAAGCACATTCAAATATTAGTTCTTTGCTAGAAGAAAGTTCAGATTTGGTCTACCAATTTGCATCCCCTGTTTGACTGATACCTAGTTAACAATATATTGCTCGTATCTAATTTATATGAAGCTTTATACTGGGATGAATAGTTTCACCTTCAAGATTTTGGTTTGTGGTACTTCTGTAAACTTAATAAAATGCCCTGAAATTTACCAGCACTTAACTCAAAGCCTCTCTCCTTGCATCTGTTCATTCATGTCCCTTGTTTCAACTATGCATCATATCTGATGAATCCACAGACAGTAGCTATTTCCTTTACCCAACCTCTGTCACTACTACCTCTAAATAGTAGTCTTTTTTCCAAAATTTTGCAAATGGAAAGAAGTTCTAAGTTTCTAAGATCCTCATTCTAAACCCCATGGACATTATTGACATCTAAAAACAAACAGAAGACATACTATGAGCAATAATTCATGGCACATTTTCTTTTAGGACAGGTTAATATAGCAAACAAAATTTATTGTCTTAGAGAAAGTCAAATGAGGCCAAGCTATTTTTAAAAATAGTGACTTGATATTTGCTTCCCCTTTCAAAGCAAGAGATTAGAAATGAAGAGAGAAGGAAGCACAGTAGCCACTGTTTTGTTTTCAAATATTAGGTTGGGTAAGGGGATAATGGTTTTGTGTTTGAGCTCTCAGATACTTGACCTTTATTCTGAAGTTGTGTATATTATATTCCAGGAGCAAAGGGTCTCACAAGAAATCTTCATATAGCACCAATTGGTATGAAGATTGTAACCATAAATTTAAAAAAAATTAGAGTATTTGAAGTTGTCTGTCTAACCATATGATTGATGTCCACCCTGTAACCTCCAGTGAGAACTTCTGGTATGATATATTGTCTCCAATCAGTAACAGTGTCCTCAAGATTAACCTTCATGAGGAGCCCTCATAATTCTTTGTTTGCTTCAGCATTACTAAACAGACTACTTACTTAACCACATCAGATAATTGAGAAGCAGTCTCCTTGTTTTGAAATAGTACTATATGAGAGTTGCTAAACTCTAGTAGATGATGGAAGCTCTCTGGAAGTTAGTTTCTTGTGAATACCTGGAAGCATATGAGTGGGCTATAGTGGGGAGAAAGGCTGATCATAAAGTACCAAATTTCCTTTGAAGAGGAAATTAAACATCAGAAGAAATGGCATTCTCACACTATATATAATTAGTGATCATCCACAAATCACTTCTGGAAAAGATCTGGAGTAGATAATACATTTTATAATAACTTCTTTGAGACCTTCTGTGAATCTGGGAATTTCCCATTATGGTATAACTCTACAAGATCATAAAATTTTTCCAATATGTATTTGATTTTTTAAATGAGTTAAGATTTGAGAAGTACCCATAGGAAAAAGAGACTACATGAAATCCATCATCCTATATAATAAACGGGTAATATGCAAATTGCCCCACTGGAGTTCAACTGACTGGGAGTTCAACCGCTCGCTATGACATGTGCTGACCACCAAGGGGCAGCACAGAACAAAGGAAGGCCCTGGCCAGTGGCCAGCAGCTGGGGGAAGGAAAGCCCTAGCCAGTAGCCAGAAGTCCCCAATCAACTCTGATTGCCAGCCAGGTCTAGGGATCCTACCCATGCATGAATTTCATGCACCAGGCCTCTACTTAATTATAATCACTTAATTTTAAGTTTTGGATATCACAGAGTAATAAGGTTCTAAAAGTTAGAGCCTTTGTCATTTCTCCCAACTTAGTCATCCTAAGCTCTCCCCAACTGGGCCTGTTTACATTCTCCACATTCAAATGAAATCATGTTAAATGCAGAGCATGAACCTCTTGTCTAACCAGCCACTGGGTTCCTTGTGCTTTCAAAAACTATGATTGACAATCTGTCCTTGGTTTAATTACACCAGAACTATATCCTCAGTCCATGAAGTCAAAATGCCAGTGCTCCTTTTCCTCAGTTCTCCAATAATTTTACAGGATCTAATTAGTTCTGGAGAGAAGATGATTTGCTGGAGGACCCCAAGATACCAACTTATTTTTCTTTGTTAACAACCAACCAAAATAATGCTGCTATTGTAAAAGCTATTCTGTGCTATTGCCTAATGGGATGCCAGAAGAGCAATGCTAGTTTCAGGAGGTGCAGATACAAAGAAATTAAAATGGGATATGGGGCTGGGTAGGAGCTGCATGACCCTTTATGGACATGCTCAGAGCAGCAAAACATTGGGGGCCCTTGGTCAGCACATTCCCAGGTGAGGTGTGCAGGAAGCCGCCACTTGCCAATACTGTCAGTGCACCAAGGTATGCGGAAGGCTGATGGACCTTGGGCATTAGCAGGGCTGATGCTAAGCAACTCATCTGTTGAGATATTGATGGCTCAAGGCAATTCCCTAACCTGATCATCCTTTTACTGTTTACCAAACTTTACCTTTGACATGCCTGTATGCATTGCTAAAGGGCAAATGTGTATTCAAGTAAATAAAAAGCAGACCAGCCAAAGGTCAGTATGTCTCTTCACAAAAAAGGCTCCACCTGGCCCCTAATGCCTTCTAAATTCATATTTCTTGTATTTGTGCGTCAGCCCCTCCTTCAGATCCTGAACCCTAGCCGTGCAGGTTGTGGCAAGGTGGAACAAGGCAAGGCTCTGATTTCTGATTTCAGCTCTCATGCTCTAAACAAGTGTCCTTTTCATGGTGTAATTAGTGCCACATCTTTTCCCATTTTGTATCTTTTGTTGGTGATTTCCGTGTTTAAAATGGCTCCCAAGTGTAGTGCCCAGGTGCTGTGTAGAGTTTCAAAATGCAAGAAGGTCGTGATGTGTTCACAGAGAAAATACCTGTGTCAGATCACCTTCACTCAGGCATGAGTTACAGTGCAGTGGA
This sequence comes from Myotis lucifugus, assembly GCF_000147115.1. Classification (NCBI taxonomy): domain Eukaryota; kingdom Metazoa; phylum Chordata; class Mammalia; order Chiroptera; family Vespertilionidae; genus Myotis; species Myotis lucifugus. The sequence goes on from NW_005871064.1 coordinate 7,739,560, forward strand.
CTCTGAATTCAGTGTTAATGAATTCAATATGTATAATTTAAATAAAGACACTAGTTAACATATATCATTATATACACCAAACCGTGTATTTTGTGTGTTTTTGTGTAAAGACACTTATTTGAATATATAATATATAAATATAAAGACACTTTGTATTAAATAAAGTGTCATTACACAGATACAAAGTTATGATTGCACTAATTGATAAAATGTTGTGACCAGAGGCACACAGGAGTCTAACCACATACTGTACAATTTTCAGTGTTTGAGGCAACTTTATGGAACATAAATCTCACAAATAATGAGAATCAACTATAACTCCTGGCTTAACTTCTGCATTCAGCTTTTTTGTGCTCAGAATAGAACGAATATCTCTGTGGTGCACTAAAGACACTGAGGATTTTCCTACAAGCAGAATATAGGGCTCTAGTCATCCTCTAAATGCTTTTACTCATAAGAATACCCAAGCCCCTTCATCATGATTTGTATCCAGCCACACCCTTCTCCTTTGTGAAAATGACTTTGGATTTTGCACAGATGAAATTTTGTAGTGTATACAGGACATTTTTAAAAAATATAGTTTATTGATTTTTTACAGAGAGGAAGGGAGAAAGATAGAGAGTTAGAAACATCGATGAGAGAGAAACATCGATCAGCTGCCTCCTGCACACCACCCACTGGGGATGTGCCCACAACCAAGGTACATGCCCTTGACCGGAATCAAACCTGGGACCTTTCAGTCTGCAGGCGAACGCTCTATCCACTGAGCCAAACTGGTTAGGGCTACAGGACATTTTTTACCTAATGGTGAACAAATCTGTGGCCCACCAGCTCTAGAGATATACTTAACACTGCATGGGTGAAGCCAAGTAAAAACTCAAGATGATACTTTTTCTCTGTGTGGCTCAGTTGGTTGGATGTTGTCCTGTGCACCAAAAGGTTGCTGGTTCAATTCCTGGTCAAGGCACACTGCTGGGTTGTGGCCTGGATCCCCAGTAGGGGCCATGTTTTGCTTTCATACTAATGCTTCTCTCTATCCTTCTCCTTCCCCCTCTCTGTAAAAATCAATAAAATGTATTTTTAAAAACTCAAAGATTTTTTTTAATCTCTGTTCTTGTCCATTCTTTAAGGTAGAGTCAAGATATTCTCTCTGCCCTAACCGGTTTGGCTCAGTGGATAGAGTGTCGGTCTGCGGACTGAAAGGTCCCAGGTTCGATTCCGGTCAAGGGCATGTACCTAGGTTGCATGCACATCCCCGGTAGGGGGTGTGCAGGAGGCAGCTGGTTGTTGTTTCTCTCTCATCGATGTTTCTAACTCTCTATTCCTCTCCCTTCCTCTCTGTAAAAAATCAATAAAATATATTTAAAAAAAATATATTCTCAAGCTCAGGTTTCTGCTATACCAGAGCAAAGGGCATAACACTATAGTCACAGATGTCCTTCTGCTCTCGCTTCCCTTTTCTTCTGGAAGTTATAGGACTTAATGTGAAAAGAACCAACACTTCACCATAGTTTTTGCTGACTTCAAACTTGGTCTGATTTCAGGAGAGGGAGCTATTTGGAGTTAGTGCTGAGCTCAATATAGACTGGTTTGCAAATCCATCTATGTAATTGTCATTCCTTCCAGGGCCCTGGCTAGCCAGAGTTCTGACAACAAAGCTTTGTAATAAAGCTGCAAAATATCCACTTGGAATCTTGGAGTTACTAACTCATTGTTGTAACATGGCTCTCATAAAATTATGTAAAAAACTCATTTTACGGTTGTCAAGGGAAATAACTACCCAGATAAATAGGCATGAAAGCACCATAACTACAGCACAGAAAGCCAATTTAAAATTGGGCCCCATCCCCAGTCTCTTAATTGGCCTTATTACAGTGTCACAGGAATGAAAAGTTCTGTTAGCAGTAGTTTAGGTTTAGTCCACTGATCTATGCATTATTGCTTAGAAATTGTGTTATATGTTGCTATAGTATTAAACATTCTCTCGTCATTGATTCCTATGTGAATTTGAAATACTTAGGCAAAATGGCAAGAGTTTCTGATGTTTAATTTTTATAAGTAGTTCTAGCACTTATTTTATATAGTAAAGACTTTTCATTAATTAAGCCAATATTGTGGTTTATAATAGTTTTTAATGTAAAGTTTTGCTTTGCCAGGGCTTCTTATGATTTGATACCATATTCTCAAATAACTATAAATAAGATAGAACACTTTGTTCATGATTTATTCTAAAGAGAAAAGATAGTAGCAGAACTCTGGATAGTCAGAGTCTGAAAAGTGTGTGATTACATGTCATCAATTACTTAAACCCTTAGGATATAAATTATTTTTATGAAATATTATGCATTTTAATAAACATCTTCATGTGTATATCAGATTATATACACATAAATGACAAAATCTGAAATGTAACATTGAAGTTAGAATAAAGAGAAATCATTATGTATATTGGTGTGAATACATACACACACCAATGAACACAGACAGGGAAGCTTCAGATATAATCTCATACATCAGGGTTTTCTCAGTAAATAACCCTCACAGATACTTTCTCTAGGACATAAGAATATATTTCTTGTTTTCTAGGAATCCCAAGACCTAGAGATAATGTTCTGACTTCTTTTCTCCTCAAGAACATTCATAAAACAAATCTTTCAATAAAAGGTTTATTGGCCTAAGGCAGTGATTTTCAACCTTTTTTCATCTCATGTCACACATCAACTAACTACTAAGGTTCTATAGCACACCAAAAAATGTAGTTTTTGCCAATCTGACAAAAAATGGTATAATTTTTATTCATTCACACCAGATGGCTACTGTTGTATTATTGGCTGTTGTCATTTTATTTGACAATCTAACTGAAAAGAGGTCAGTGCCCCTGACTAAATAGTCAGGTTTTTCATGTTTTTATTTATTTTATTTATTTAATATATTTTATTGATTTCAGAGAGGAGGGAAGAGGGAGAAAGATACAGAAATATCAACAATGATAGAGAACCACTGATCAGCTGCCACCTGCATGCCCCACACTGGGGATTGAGAGGCAACCCAGGTATGTGCCCTGACCAGGAATCGAAGCTATGCTCTTCTGGTTCATAGGTTGATGCTCAACCACTGAGCAACACCAGCCAGGCAGGTATTGCACATTTTAAAAACTCTTGCAGCACGCCAGTGGAAAATCACTGGCCTAAGGAGGGGATAATGAAGATTCAAAATTTGGCATAAAAAATATGGTACATTTATTTGCCTATTTGCTGGATACAGAGTGAAAGAGGGAGGACTCGACAGCAGCTGGTGGGATGAGAACTTGTGTTTTAGGTTACATGGGTGTGAGAGAATATCCCTAAACCCAAAACAAAAAGCCAGGGAATGGCTTTATGTGTCCAACTGTACAGGTGCTAAATGCCTGTATCTTTCAGTTTATCTTGTTTATGTTTAATCTGGAAGATAAAATTGAGTGCACATATTTAATATTTCCAAGTATTTAATACTATAGTGATATCCCAGCATGTACTTAGCAGTATGTAACACACTCTGTTTTCTCATCAGAAGTTTGAGGTGAATGGGCAGGGAGAGAAGTGGGGGCTGAGCTCAGCCAGGACCGCTCATCTGGGGACAATAGAGGCAGCCTGAGCCTTTATTTATTTATTTTAATTACTTTTCTCTTCATCCTATTAAAAGCCTCCTCCTTTGTTCTTAATTTGAAAGCTTCCCGTCCCCATTTAATTACCGTGCTTTTGATTGACAAGAGCAGAGGACAGGGAAAAAAGAAAGCTGTCTCCTTCATGTCCTATTTGACATGATATAATGAATGTGTGATGGCTAGTTTATTTTTTCCTTGACAAGTTAAATATTTGAAGATGAAATGTGGAATTTAAGAGCATAATGCCAGAGAGCTGAGGGAGAGAAGAAGAAAAAGGAAAATGGATTTCAGTTGGACCGGGAACAAAATACAATACTCATTTGTGCATTGGCCTAATAGTTTAATAAGTGCCAATTGTGGTGCAGGAATTCTGTGTAATTGTAGTAAGAATTACATCTTCAGCTCTTCCCAGGCAAAGAAGAGTCAGCAAATAGACTGTGTCTACCGGATGCCCTGGACCTGTGTTTTATTATGTTTACTTTATAATCCCATCATCCCCACGCCACCAGCATGCTTGAGGGGTAGTGCAGGCAGCAGCGGCTGCTCCCTCTCGGCCCCCTGTCTTTCAGAGCTACCCTAAGGTACTTAAGAATGACAGTATAAAGAATATCTGTGCAGATGAGCCTGTAGATTTGGGGAATTGGCTGCTGGTGGACAGGGATTCTTTGGGTAGACTTAATTCCTTTAGCAAGGGTGAAGTACCATCTGTGGGGATTCCTGTCATGTATAAGGAAGTTAGTCATGCTCTCTATGGAGTTGAGTTGCTTGAATTTTAATGAAACCCGTGTCAATCTGTCTCCTCTATACCCTAGTGTTGAAATCAGTGGTCAGCTACTCAACAGTCACAACAGTAAATCACAGTAGATAAACCAACCAGGACAGCTCTAAAGAATTTAAGGTTGTGTTCCTCCCCCCCCTCCCCCCGCTTTACAGCTAGGTCACTGAGAGAATACATAATGAACTGGTGGCATTTCTGTTTTAAAGGGACAACCTTCAAACCCGGAATCTAGATTCCTTTTTAAATGTCCTTCCTCACTGGGAAGTTTTCCTTCTCTGTTATTATTTATATTTCTTTAAATAGATCAGTCATGGATTCTGGGCTTTTGTATAGGTTATATATATATATATATGTTAGAGCTGTCCTTTTACAAAATACTCAGAGACAAATGCTGATTCTAAACAAAGAAAATGAACTGTTAGGCAGAAATTAAGAGAAAATGAAGTGTGTGCCACCTGAATGTAAATTAACTGTGAATGATGTAACTCAGGGAAGCAGGTGGCAGTTCTATATGAGATATTTACAATTAGCTGTATGCATCACTCTGAGAGCACAGTGTAGGAAATATCTCACCTAGATTGGATTGGCTCCCAATGGGTTATAATAGCATTACGGACTTCAGCGTCACTTTCTAATTCTTCTACAGTGTGTCACTACCATCTCAAAGACAAGGTCATTGGAACGTAACTTTCATTGTCACTTTGTTTGCATGTGAAAGCCAAAAATGTTTCAATGGGGAGGACTGACAGAGCAAGTTGGAACTGAAAGTTCTTTTTGGCAGAACAGCTCTGGCACAAAATGGAACTCTAACTGGTTCCTTAATGGTCAAAGCTACAACCTCCATTTATCTTCTTGTTTGAGCTAGTGGTTGGAATTACTGGCTGGCTGTTCTCACAGATCTATTTGTCTCGATCCAGTGTCACGTTTCTCTTTGTGTTGTTATTCTTTTTGTTGGTGAAGGTATGTGTCCCTATAGCAGGCTGGCAACTTTTATATTGTGGACCCAAATGGGCATTCCCTCATACATATGAATACATATTTCCTCCTCAACTTCTTACTTGCTTTATGGCATTGATATGTCAGTGCATGTGCTAATCCACATTATATCTCCACTTAAAATATTGCTTATCTTAATTTCAGGTTAACATATAGGTGTGTGTGAAGTTTCCTTTGTCATTTTTTTGTGATTTTGTCCATTGACTACCATTTGACATTTAAATGTGTCACCAGTTACATTGATACAAAAGTCTTAATATGTAGAAAAAGAGCAATATTGAAACACTTTACTCTCAAAAAATAAAAATAGACATTTTTGTTTTCATTTTGTTTTTTTAAGGTATCTCATATTTAGCTCTAGTATTTGTGCTTGATCATATCTTACACCATTTTAATTTATTCAGGGCATATAGCAGGTATTCCACAAAGGTATTTGATTAATAATTATATAATACTAGAGGCTCGGTGCACAAAAATGTGTGCACTGGGGGGGGGGGTCCCCCAGCCCGGCCTGTGCCCTCTTGCAGTCTGGGACCCCTCGGGAGATAACGACCTGCTGGCTTAGGCCTGCTCCTGGGTGGCAGAGGGCAGGCCCAATCCCTAAGTGCAGCCCCTGGTCAGGCTCAGAGCAGGGCCGATTGGGGAGTTGGGGTGCCGCCCCGTCATGCACAGAGCAGGGCGGATCGGGAGGTTGCGATGCCACCCTCAGTCACGCTCAGGGTAGGGCCGATTGGGGGGTTGGGGCACCGCCCCCTGTCAGACTCAAGACAGGGTCAATGGGGAGGTTGCGGTGCCACCCCCTGTCACACACAGAGCAGGGCCGATCAGGGGGTTGGTGCGCCGCACCCTGTCAAACACAGAGCCACAGGGCAATCAGGGGATTGGGGAGCTCCCCCCTATCAGGCACAGAGCAGGGCTGATCAGGGGGTTGGGGCACCTTCCCCTGTCACGAACAGAGCAGGGCGGATAGGGAGGTTGTGGCCCCACCCCCTGTCATACACAGAGCCACAGGGCTATCAGGGGGTTTTGGCGCTGCCCCCTGTCACGCTGATCCCGGTGCCGGGAGGCATATTACCCTTTTACTATATAGGATAGAGGCCTGGTGCACGGGTGGGGGCCGGCTGGTTTGCCCTGAAGGGTGTCCTGGATCAGGGTGGGGGTCCCCACTGGGGTGCCTGGCCAGTCTGGGTGAGGGGCTGAGGGCTCTTTTCCAGAAGCGGGTGACTGAAGCTCCCAACCGCTCCTTTTTTTCTTTTTTTTTTTATTCTGGGCCAGCTTTAGCTCTGAGGCCTCGCTGCTGAAAACATCAATACAATGTTGCGGTCCGGCTGGCTTTCAGTCCGGCTGGTTTCTGGGGTTTTGTTTAGCTTCTTATTTGCAACATAGTACATAGTTGCTTAGAGTTGCAGCTGAGAGGCCGGCAACTCAGGCAGGGAACGGTCACTGGAGCAAGCAAGCCTCCCTGCTCGCTTCAGTGCATGGCTGCTGGCCGCCATCTTGGCTGACAGTTAATTTGCATAAGGATATGCTGATTAGCCAATGAGAAGGGTAGCGGTCGTACGCTAATTACCATGTTTTATTAGTGTAGATATTAGATATTAGCTAGGGTACAGAAATCTAATCTTTTTATTTATTTATTTATTTATTTATTTTCTGCAAACTTGGCTTTATGGAAATACTCTAGTTTCACCTTGGAAGCTAGCAGTTTGCAAATACTATATATTCATAGTCATATGTTTCTTAATTAATTTAGTCATTTATTTTAATAAATATTTAGTGAACATTCACTATGTGCCAAGTATGGCTCTAAGGACTGGCAGGATGATGGAGAACAAGAGAGATGTCTTTCCTCTCTCAGGGAGTTTCCATCTAAGAAGTGTGGATGTCACATGATGTTGAGTGGCCTCTAATTTCTGGCTACCCTCTGAATGAGTGACATCCACAGTGTCCTGTCCGCACCAGCCCTGCTCTGCTCCTGTAAGTTCATACCTGTGGTTTCTTTCATGGAGTTTACCCATCTCCTATTTGCTCATTTTCTTTTTCTGCTGCCCTCTATTTTTGCCAGCACTATTGTCTGTTTCAAAGAACCCTGCCCTCTCAGGATGTGCCCACCTTAAGATAGCTTCAGTTTTGTCATTTTTGCCTCCAGAGATATTTCAGTCTTACTTTGTTCTGGAACCCACTTGTTCCTCTTTCTGGCACTACTGGGTATTTATAGAGCTCTCCTCCAACACTATAGTTCAAATGAATCATGTTTTCCCTATCAGCCTTCTTCACTGTCCAACATAGTAATTGGGAATATGAGGGAAGTACCATCCATAAATAATCTTCAGGGCTCAAAGCCTTTAATGCAGGTGTCAGTAACCCATCCAACTTTTACACAGATCTCTCCTGCATCACGTCAGTACTTAGTCCTCCAGGTCTCAGGATGATTAGCAGTTGATTATTCAAATTTGGATTATTTCCAGAAATCTTCCTTCATGAAAGTGACCTTCCTTCGGTTTCACATTTTTTCCTTGGGACATCCATCTTCCATTGAATGGTGGGATTCAAAGACCTGGCATTTTCTTCCCCAAGGTGGGGTACTTGTTAAGGGGCAACCATCTCCAGAGCTCCCATGAGATTAGGCAACAGGCATCACCTTTCATTTTTTTTCTCTGCCTAATCCTGCTTCCTTTACTCCCATAAAAAGAGAAGTTCCCATAACAGTACACCCAAACAAACCTTGTGGATGTAAATTTTCATCCCAAATAGTGTTTTTTTGTTTTGTTTTTTTTCTTTGTGGAAGCCAAAATAAGTTAAGGCCTTGGCAGCTACCAGTGATAAAGTGTAGTAAATGAGTTCCTAAGAGTAATGTAATTTTGGATCAGGGTTATTCACATCAAATTTAAACAAGTGGCATTTGAAATATAAAAAGAGGTATGAAAAAGTTCTAAATGTGGTCCTCTCTCATTCTCTATTAATCCCAAAGCAAATAAAATCATACCACAAGGAATGTACCTCATTTTTCTCCTTTAAAAAGTTTTTCTCTTAAAATGCCCACACAAAGGATTATCAGGAATTCTAAGTTGACTTTGCAAAGAATGTTTTCTCTTCAAATTCTATTGTTTATTCAAATATGTCCTAATTCATAGTAATTTAGATTATCTTTAAAATTGTAAAACATCTATAATGTCTGATAGCATTAACATTTGATTTTATATTCTATTGTATTGTTTCCGTTGTGCAATTCAGATTGTTTTACGGCCTCTGTGAAGAAGGCGCTATATTGCAACTTCCATAACACTCTATACTACCCACCAATCCCAGCCACAAATGGATGGCAGTGGATAAAACAGCACCAGGTGTTAGACTGGTGGAATCAGGCCTGACCTTGGTTAAGCAGCCTCGGTACTTGAGTTCTGGCTAAGAAAGAATTCAGCGCCAAGACTAAAAGCATAAGAGAAAGTTTATTCAGAAAGTCACAGAGATAGAAGAAGTGAGACATAGAAGAAACGGCTCAGGAAACAAGTTACAGAGAGGGCCCTTGGAGCTTAAGTGGGAGAAAGATAAAGGTAATATACCTGAGGGGAGTAGGAGGTGGACTGGAAAGGCACGGGCATGCTTCAGAAAAGGAGAATGCACTGTGTCCTCCTCCTTCCTCCTAAGAGCTTATCAGGTAGAAATTTTAGGGGAGGTTCCAGGGGAGGATCTCAATAGAATTTTCATCAATTTTCTGGGTGTGTCCTTTCAGGGTCTTGGTCTCCACTGATTGGTTGGTGCCAGGGCAGGGGGTCACTAGTTAATGCAGCTGGTCCTGATGTCAGCCATGATGTCCTTTGTCTGATTTTGCTGCTTTTCTGGGTCTGGAGCTGAAGCACAACTGGAGCTGAAACACAACTGAAGTGTTATCCTTAGGGGTTAATGCTTAAGAGAGTCTTCCTGCAAGGGCCCCCATGGGAGTCACATGAGGCCACACCTTGGCCCCTTGTTCCTCCTCTAAGGAGGTCTACCACATAGTGACGTGACAGGGGAGGAAAGGTCAAGGAATGGTCTGAATTGCATGACCTGTGATATGAAAGGTCAGGGGTCTAAACCACATGACTGGCAAAATGCTAGCAGAGGAAGGATTACTGGAGGAGTGATGTCATCCCCCCCCCCCCAGTTTTGCCAGTTGCTAAGCATCCAGGGCTTTCTGCACTGGTAACCTTCTGTACCTGACCCATCGTCCTTGCCCTGCTCATGTCTGTCTAACTGCCTATCACAAAAGTATATCAGAATGTCTCAACACTTGAGAGTTATTAAAAGAGAGAAACAAATTCAATGCATTCCTTTTTAGAAGATATGAAAATTACTTGGAAAATTGAAAACAGCAAGTCTATTAAAGATTGAACAAGCTCTCTTTCTCTATTCTTGCCTTACATTTGGCTGTATACACTTTCAGAATGCAGCCTTGCAATTATGAGTTATGAATCTGAGTTCTAATATAATATTGTCTACTAATAACTATATTGAAATATTAAAAATAAACAAGAGAAAATTAAAGATGAACCAAAGCCAATGAAGAGCATGGTACTTAATTTATTAGTGTAGCATAATAGAGTCTAAAATTGCTTATTAAACAAAAATCCAAATATATCATTGCCTTTGTAAAATGTGACAACGCCATCTACTTGAAGTTCCATCTACTTGAAGTTAATAATAACATCTAAAGTAATACTTCTTGTGGATATTTTTCTCACAACAGTGGGTCTCTGTGCCTTGTCATCTCCATGCAGACTTTGCTGTTACTGTTGTTGTTTTGACTGTTGCTGTAATATTCTTTATATATATTATGTTTTTACCAGTAATGTAAAGAGTCTGGACCTCTGCAATTTGAAATGCTTAAATCGTCCTCATCTTCAGGAAATAAATTCACTTTATATTAGAAACCCATTTATGGAGATGGTTAGAGTGTCATTTAATCAGTTAGATGCAGTCAAATATCATCAAGATCTCTTTCTCCTTTCTGATATAATGAATGGAATGGTTTCTTTCTCATTTTATTTTGGAAATCTCAGTGAAATTAATCAAGCATGTTTTACTAAACCCAAGTTGTTAAGCCTCACATTTGATATATTCATTGCCTGCGCTTTAGAAGGATGGTTTGGGATAGGGTAAAAAGAGTATTCTTTCCTTTTCATGAATGCACATAAATAGATTGTAAGAATTTCAATTTTGATATTTGTATCTATGACTATTTTTAAGATCAAATTTGGTGCCCATGAGCACTTATTTATTATTCATAAAGTATATGTTTCTTTGGTTTTAGACATTAATGGTCTTCTCAACAGCAAAGATATCACATCCAAACTGCTTTCTCTGTTGTTACTGACATTTATGAAAGACTACTTTAGTAAGACTATTTTAGTATGTTTTAAGTTTAAAACATTTTTAAAACCACAGTGTTCAGCCAAAAAAAATAGATATTTTTTACTAAAAGTATATAAAATAAAGCTATGCTACTTCATTGATTAGAATACTTACATATAAAATATTAGAAAGGAAAGCAATCCTATCTAATAAAGAGGGAATATGCTAATTGACCCTCACACCTTTGCAAAGATGGCGGCACCCACAGCCAATAAGGAAGGAATATGCTAATTGACTGCAGTGCTCACAGCCACAAGATGGCGGCGACCAGTCTCCTCAGCCCTACCAGGGTGGCAGGTGCACAGCAAGGCTGGGCCACTCCGCATGCCTGCCTCTGGAGTCCCCCAGTCCCCTACACCCGCTAGCTGCCCAGGGCTGGCCCGAGGCACAGGCAAGCCTCAGATGTCAGCTGCCTAACTGTCCAGGTCTGGCCCGAGGTGCAGGCAAGCCTTGGATGGTGTCTGCCAAACCGCCCAGGGCCGCCCAAGGCTCAGGTAACCAGGGCCAGCCAAGGCTTGTACTGCTGGCAGTGGTAGCAGCAGAGGAGTGATGGGGCGTTGCCTTTCCCTAATCACCAGGTCGCCTCCTGCCCTTGAGGGCTCCCGGACTGTGAGAGGAAGCAGGCCGGGCTGAGGGACCCACCCCTCCAGTGCATGAATTTTTATGCACCGGGCCTCTTGTATAACGTAGCTAAAAAGATACATATGCACACACACACATCTATATACACACATATACATATATATTCATCCTCTCTCTCTCTCTCTCTCTCTCTCTCTCTCTCTCTCTCTCTCTCTCTCATATTCTGTGGAACTGGAACTATAATAATTATCAATGAAAAGTCTTCTCTCAACCAAAAACAGATACAGAGTCAGCCACAGGAAGTGGTGGTGTGGTACTATATAGCAATGAGAGGTCAAGTGTCCTGATTCTTAAGGTTTATCATCTCAACAGGAGACATTCATTTATCTCTAACTCTAATATGTGCTAAAATTGAGATACCAAGGTTTATAAGCTATTCCCTAATAAAGGAGCACTTAAATTTCATTTTAAAAGAGTAACCATCTCTTTAGCATTTATAATCCACAATACAAGATTGATTACATAAAATACCCTACATATCTGTCATATGCTGTATAATGTAAACTGAAAGCTTTCTGCCCTAATTATTTTCCTTACCTAATGAGCAGTATAAGGTCAGCAGTTCACTAAATGCTTCTTCCTGATGTGAAATTCAAGTGGGGCCTTGGAGATATAAACTTACCTTTTTTTCACTAAAAGAAAAACATATTCAAGCCAGCAATCCATATTAAGCAAATAAACAATTCATTTGAGGATTTTGATATCTTTCAGTACATCTCAGAAAGAAAACCAAAAGTTGAGTGCCACCAGATATGTCAATATCCTTCTAATACTTCTGTACACGGTGGTTTATCTCCAGCTAATTTATGGTGCTTTCTGAAGTCTTACCTCAATCACAACAGTGTTTCACACCCAAAGGTCAGTTTTTTACTCCAATGTAATATATAAGGGAGTCTGCTTTCATTTCCACAGATTATGCTAAGGGAGAAAAAGTCAATTGCTCTAATTTGGGATAATATCTTTTCAAATTTGTATCTCTTTTAAACTTCTTTTTATTAATTTCTCAACAAATTTATATTTATTTATTTATTTATTTATTTCTTAAAGCCCCAGGTTAGATCACTGAACACAGTTTTTTTTTGTGTTATTGTTGTTAATGTGTTTGTTTGTTTGTTTGTTTATTTCAGAGAGGAAGGGAGAGGGAGAGAGAGAGAGCGATACATCAATGATGAGAGAGTCATTGATTGGCTGCCTCCTGCATGCCCTACACTGGGGATGGAGCCTGCAACCCAGGCATGTTCCCTGATTGGGAATTGAACTATGACCTTTTGATTCATAGGTAGATGCTCAACCATTGAGCCATACCGGCCAGACCTATATCTTCTTCAGTATCTACAGTGGTAGGCCCACAGAAGATAGTGTGTGCATCTTAGTTAGATATAATTGGATTAATAGCCACCCGGTAGCTAAGTTACCTGAAATAAAAATGGGGAAATGAAAGACAGAGAGTTAACCATTTTTATGAAGATTTTGTGTCACTAAACTCCAACCACCAATACCAGCATGGCTGAAATTGAACAACTCTCATTACCAAGGTTGACTTATTTTCCTTTTTACTGAAGAGGTCAAAGACCTTGTTTTGTCTTTATCAAAACTTCCCTGAATTTCTGATTGTCTTGATTTAGATTTCAGAAGAGGAAGCTCACAAACTAAAACTTTTCCTTGGCCACCAGACCAAGTTAAAAACAAGCAGAATAAAACTACCAAAAGCAAAACCATAAAGTGCCAAAGAGCAATGTTTATAAGTTCTCAAACAGAAGCTGAAAAACACCAATAAAGTTTGAATTTAGCTCAAATGTACCATCAACCTCAGGCAGCTCGCTCCCGCCCCTACCTACTTTTAATGGTCCATTTGTCTAGTCCGCCTGGAAGATCTATAGAGAAAATTACCAGGGCAGAATGTAGATCCAATTGCACATCCTGCTACAGGAGAAACGATTCCTGTTCTCATCATTGGGATCAATAATCTGCTAACACAGTATTAGCAAGAGCAACAACTCCACCAGGTTAAAGGAGTTTTACACTGAATAATGACGGCCCAGGAAAGGGAAAAGCTGAGAAAGTAAATCCTGGCAGCCTTTTACTATTGAGAGAGCACATGCCAGTGAATCAATAGTGGCTCTGGTGAGTCTGGGCTGTAAAGATGCTTTATTGTTCCGCCTAAGTACATTGGCAGAGAGGCTCCTCTTAATATCTGCACACAGGAGCCGCTGGGGTCCAGCACTGCCCTATTAATGAAAGCATTTCCTCTTAGAGGAATGGAATTTCTTTCCAGGGACCCAGAGCATGGCTGCATCTTACCTCTATAGAAACTCCAAGAAAAAGAAAAAGGTGGGGATGGGAAGAATGGTAAGGAAAGGCCCACAGAAAGTGGGGAAAGGGACCTGGAGCTAGAGGATGCTACTTTTTGTCAAAAGATTTCAAAAACCAATCAAGGCCTTTTCTCCCATGTCTTCCTAAGTATTTCTAGAAGCAGAGATAATTAAAACCAATGTGTTTCTTGGTTTTCCTCTAGGACAAATAAGTGATTTTTTGAAAAGAAAACATTATGGTAATTACCAGAGAGAAAGGGGGTTGGTGGGAGATAGAACGGGGTAAGTAAGGGGATAAGTGGTGATGGAAGGAGACTTTATTTGGAGTGGTAAACACAATACAATTCACAGATAATGTATTATAGAATTGTACACCTGAAACCTATGTAATTTTATTAACCAACTAGAGGCCCAGTGCACAAAATTCGTGCACAGAGGGGGGGGGGTCCCTCACCTCAGCCCGGCCTGCACCTTCTCCAATCCTCGGGGGATGTCCTACTGCCTCTCACAAACTGGGACCACTGGCTCCTAACTGCTCACCTGCCTGCCTGCCTGATTGTCCCAACTCCTCTGCCTGCCTGCCTGATCACCCCTAACCACCTCTGTCTCATCCAACACCCGGGACCCAGGCTTCCCTCCCTCTGGCCAGCCGCAGGCACCCAGGACGTGGACTGACTTCTCCTGGGCTGGCTATAGCTGCAGGGGACCGTGGGAGGGCAGCTTGTCCCTCTCCTGGGCTGCAAGTGCAGCTGCTGGTGCCTTGGACTGCGGGGCATGTGGCTTGTCTCTCTCCTGGGCCACAGGTGCATGTGCAGCCACTGGCACCTGGGACTGTAGGGCAAGCAGCTTGTCCCTCTCCTGGCCACAGCATGACTGGTCCCCATTCCTCTCGTGCAAGCTCATTTGTGCCTGGCTAGTCCCCATTCCTCTCTTGTGAGCTCATTTGTGCCTGGCTGGTCCCCATTTCTCTCTCCCCAGTGTTGAGTGTCTGAGCTGTTATGGCATGACAGCGTGAGGGCGTGATGACCATTTGCATATTAGCTCTTTATTATATAGGATGCCACCCCAATAAACTCAATAAATAGAAAATAAGAGAGAAATGCAGACATAGATGTGTATGTACAGTAAACGTTTTTCTAAAGTCTAGAAGAAAAAAAAAACTATAGTATGACTCTTGTCACATGATGTTTACTGCAGTTAAATAGATGAGAAAACTAAGTTTCTCAGAGAGTTGTACTTCCAAAAGGAACACCAGCCTGTGTTATCAGAGAAATGTGTGTGGATGTTCTTTCTCCATTGCTAGTGGGACTGGGCTTCTTGTAGCATTTCTGGAGGCTTCCATGGGATGATGAGATGTGGTAGAAAGCTTTATTTACATAGAGTTACATCTCTGCATTTCTAAAGTCCCATTTCCCTTAATCCAGTCCTGGAAGTCGTGCAGCTGGGGATTCAGCAGAGCTACAAGGAAAACCAATGTCCAAAGTTAACATTCCATGGTAGAGCAGGCTCCGGTACAGCATTACCAGTAGACCAGTTGCAGTCCATTAGTCCATTCGGTATGGGGTCCACATAGCTGTGTGCCATGTGGGCAAATGCAAGAGCGTGAGAGTCCTATAAGTCAGGAGCTCAACCAAGAGAGTGAACACCTTTTTTTAGGAGATTAAGTATCTCAAATCTTCTGAGGCTGGCAGTGTTCACACCTACTCTGGCCAATGACCTGTTCCCAGGTGTGACAGAGGCAAGTACCTTCCCTAAGTCACCCAGACTTTACTGGCCATGCGTCTATTCTCCCTTTGTGTAGTCCCTTCTGGTGGCTACCTGAGGAGTGTTAAACTGCAACTTCCTGGCAAAGAGGCACATATGACTATAATATTTGGCCTTCCCTTTGCTCCTTTCCAGTTATTCATAAGTAGGTTAAATTACAACACTATCACTTGAACTACAAACCCCATCTACTGTTTAAGATTAAAAAAACAAAAACAAAAAACCTCTCAGGCTCTCTACCTACCATCTATAGCAGGGGTGGGCAAACTTTTTGACTCGAGGGCCACAATGGGTTCTTAAACTGGACCGGAGGGCCGGAACAAAAGCATGGATGGAGTGTTTGTATGAACTAATATAAATTCAAAGTAAACATCATTACATAAAAGGGTACAGTCTTTTTTCTTTTTAGTTTTATTCATTTCAAACGGGCCGGATCTGGCCCACGGGCCGTAGTTTGCCCACGGCTGATATAGGCAAGAAGCAGGCTGATAAAGGTGCTGAACTGCCAAGTAAGGTGCAATTTCAATGGCTCACTTCAAATGGTGTGTGTGTGTGTGTGTGTGTGTGTGTGTGTGTGTGTGTGTGTGAATAAAGTAGAGCCAAGGGCCATGGAGAATAGTGTTCTGAGTATTCTTCTCATGAAGCTGACTCAGGATGTAATCAACAAACATTTCTGACTCACAGAGTAGGGCCCTCTCTCCATTCACCAAGAGGTTTTCTGAATTGCTGCAAATCAGAGACAGTTGTGTGTCTTCCCGTTATGAATGGATTATTTCTGTGATTACCCTATTCCTGATTCATTGAAGTTTATGAGAAAGTAGAAGCAATGAACTCATATTTTAAATGGTACATAGATTTTCTAATCAAGAAGGGTTTCAGGTGGGCTGGATAAAAGACTCTTACATGTACCCCCCTGCTATACTGTTAATGTCACATTTTGCAAGATCCTGAACTGAGACCTATTGAGTTGTCTCCCTTGTGGAGGAAGAACATATATTTGAGGAGGAAGTGTGGATTGAATATTTTGTGACCAGAGGGTAAACTTTGATTATCATTAATGATGTTCATCAAGTATTTCCAGCTGTTAGCCATCTGATCATATGTTTGGATTATACTTCTTGATCCTTTGTTGTTGGGTCAGGCCATATGACCAGTCAGTGAGCTTTGAGCAGCTGTGATGTTTGTTACTTCTGAGCTAGGGTATTTAATTGACAATTCTAATACCCACAGAAGTCTTTTCTTTAGTCATTTTCAAAAATGGTGGCTGCTTAGTAGAGCAGAATTAGTTAAGCCATAATAGACCTGTAGACAAGCATAAATGTGTGTTGTTGTTACAAGCCTTTACGATGTGAGAATTTTAGTTACTTCTGCATCATCTTGTCTCTTCTCTCTTGTAGAGAATTTCTGTCATCACCTTCTCTTGCATATCTAATACATGTAAACCAGTGTCATGCTTAAAGTAGGTAGTTATCATAAAAGAAGCATCAAATACATAAATTAAAGTACAGTAGACAAACATCTTTAGAAGGAATTATTGTCTTACCTACTCATCCCTCCAAGAAATGCCTGAGACTGAAGATCTGAATAACCATATGGACTTGTGTGAACTGAGACACTTTTCTGCAGGTTTTAGTAGTTATTACTATGTTCATATAATAATTGTTCCACACAATTTCCAGAAGGTTTGATGATGGACTCTTCAAATGACTCCAGAAATAGACATTTTCAATCAGCCACCAAAATGGTTTCCATAACCTGCCTTGGATTGTAGGAAGCATTACTAGCTGGAAATATTCCCACACAGCTCATCACATCCTTTGAACTATACCCTTAAAAATTATTTCCTCAGCTTGTCTTCTCTAATTTTAGACTCATGCTTTAAAATGGCATCCAGACCTCAGCTACTTGATATGTTTCAATCTTAGTTATTCCATTCTTCCCTTAACATGGGGATGGGATTTTTAGGTTCTTATTTTAAGTACATATTTAGAGTTTATTTCATGACTAAATGATAGTGCTGGGAGATCTACCACCAGCTTGGAATCCTAAGGGCCAGCACTTCTGGAAAGAGGAACTACAGTTGTAAAGGTAACGACCCTTCATATTGGTGGCTAGATAAGAATTATGTTTAGTTCTTCTCATATCTGTTCTTCTAATGTGCCTAGATTATTCCATTGCCTGAGAAAAGTGGTTATTTGGAACAGTATTTTCCAAAGTAGTCTACTTTCATCAGAGCGTACCACCTGCACCATTCAGAAACGTTTAGAGAAACGTTAACTATATTCGATAGTACATTGCTCTTTAGAGTCCAGCCAAATGAAATAAGTGTCTGGCAAAAACAACTCTGCTCTCAAATGCATCTCATTGGCAGCATTCAACACCCAAGTTAGTTATTACTGGAGAAAACTTCATGGGGAACTGTTTTCTCTTATCAATTCCTTGCTCCATATCTATGGGAATAACTTACTACAAGTAGGGTTGCAAAGTGCTATAAACTGTTCCTGAAATTTACCTAACCAGGCATAAACTGAATGTTATCATTGTGCCAACAAATGAACAGTGAATTTTCCCAGCAAAGGTACATCCATGAAATAAAAAAAAAAGAAGAAAAATAGAGGACATTTCAAGTACCATCCCCCGTTTTAGAGCAGAGGAAACTGAGGTCCATGTGTGCAAAGAACTCCTCAATTTCACAGAGATAATTAGCAAAAGAGGCACTTGGTACCAAAGGATACTGATTCTCTCTCTAATATTTCACTCATCTGAAAGTCCAAATCACTGACATTTCCATGTCTAAAGCAGTCAGTAAAAAGCATACCATGTTATGACTTGGTTCAATAAATCTCTCTATAAAAAGTATACAAAATGATGAAATAAATAAATCCAAGGTTATATCTTTATACATATCAGCAGAGGACCTGAATAGACACTTCTCCAATACAGATGGCCAATAGGCATATGAAGAGATGCTCATTGTAACTAATCATCATAGAAATACAAATTAAAACCTCAAAAAGATAGTCACTTCACACCTGTCAGTTGGCTAGGATGTGGAAAAAAGAGAACCCTCATGGACTGTTAGTGGGAATGCAGATTGGTTGGGGGGCTAGGGAGAGAGAGAAAAAACACACACATTGATGTGAAAGAGAAATAAAGACATACCAAGTGGTTGCACCTGTATTGGGGTTGGGGATTGTAATGGCAACCCAGGTATGTACCTTTAACCAGGAATCAAACCCGAGATTCTTTGGTCTGAGGGCCAACACACCAGCTAGGACTCTTTCCACTCTTGAAACGCTATTTTCTCACTTCAGTTTACCTTCAATAACCAAGTGTTCTAAACTCTAATTTTTTCAATTACTTCTGATGTAATTGTAAATGGATTGTGTTCTTAATTTCTCTTTCTGAGAGTTCATTATTAGTGTATAGAAACAAACATTTTTGTGTATTGCTTTTGTATCTTTGAGCTTTACTAAATTTATTAGTTTTAACAGTGTTTTGATGGAGTGCTTAAGAGTTCCTATCGATATATATTGATATAGATATAGATGATATAGATATAGATAGATATAGATATAGATATAGATATAGATATAGATATAGATAGATATAGATAGATATAGATATAGATATAGATATAGATATAGATATAGATATAGATATAGATATAGATATGGCTAAGCAACCCTTACAACCAGAAGACCAGATGACCAGCCGGTATCTGTGATGCACATTGACCACCAGGGCAGACACTCAACACAGAATCTGTCCCCTGGTGGTCAGTGTGCTCCCACAGCAAACCTCCTGCAGCCAACCAACCTCCCACGGCCCTTACCCCCGGCCAGCTGGTCCCGATAGGCCCCGACTGGGACTGGGCAAGATGACCCTGATTGCTCCTATTGCTGGCCAGGCCAAGGGACCCCACCCATGCTCGAATTCGTGCACCAGGCCTCTAGTATATAATATCATGCCATATGCAAATAGTGACAGTTTTATTTCTTCCTTTCAAATTTGGATACCTTTGATTTCTTTTTCTTGCTATGACTGGGACTTCTTATACTATGTTGAAGATGTGATAAGAGTGGCCATTTTTGCCTTGTTCCTGATTTCAGAAGAAAAACTTTTGGCTTCTCAACATTGAGTATGATGTTTTCTGTGAGCTTGTCATACATGGCCTTTTTATGTTGAGGTATATTTCCTCTATACTGATTTTGCTTAGAGTTTTTATCATAAATGGGTGTTGAAGTTCTTCAAATGATATTTCTGTACCTAATGAAATGACGATATAATTTGTATCCTTCATTTCTTAATGTTTTGTATTACATTGAGTGATTCGCAGTTGTTGAAACATACTTGCATCCCTGAAATAAGTCCCACTTTATCATAGTGTACGATCCTTTAATGTACTATCAGATTGGGTTTGATAAATTTTGTTGAATATATATCTATATCTATATTTATATCTATATCTATATCTATGTGTTTATCAGGGAGATTATCCTATAATTTTCTTTTCTTGTGGAATCCCTGCATGATTTTGGTATCAGGGTAATGCTTGTCTCATAAAATGAGTTTGTAAGGGTTTTCTTTTATTTTTTCAAACAGTTTGAGGATTGGCGTTAATTATTTTATGGATGTTTGGTAGAATTCATCAATGAAGTCTGTTCATACCTTTAAAATTATTTTTTAACACAATGCAAAATGTATTTGTCTATTGTAAAACAAAAAAATAAAACCACACAATGAAAAGTGAAACTCCTCCTCACACCTGCCTTGGCATCCTGAAGCATTACTCCCCTCCACCTCAGAAGCAGTATTATAAATTGTATGTACTTCTGAGCCTTTTCATTATGTAATATACAGTTACATATTTCACAAAGAAATATTATTAAACTAGAGGCACGGTGCATACATCCATGCACTGGGGGGGTGGGGGATCCCTCAGCCTGGCCTGCACCCTTTCACAGTCTGGGACCCCTAAGCCAGCAGGTGGACATCCTCTGAGGGGTCCTTAGCACTGCCGTGGAGGCGGGAGAGGCTCCTGCCACCGCCACTGGGCTCACCAGCCGTGAAACCGACTTCTATCTGAGCAGCACTCCCCCTGTGGGAGTGCACTGACCACCAGGGGGCAGCTCCTGCATTGAACATCTGCCTCCTGGTGGTAAGTGTGTGTCATAGCGACCCGTCGTTCTGCAGTTTGGTCTATTTGCATATAAGGGTTTTATTATATAGGATAAGTATTTTTGTTATTACCTTTTGTTTTTGTATGTTTGCCTGTTTTAAGGTTAGTAGGATCTATGAATTCATACACATTTTTTTTTACTTTTTTTAAACTTAACTTACCTTGAAGATCTTCATGTTAATTTGTGTATCCACCAATCATATTTCATAGTCTCTTAGGCAGGACAGGACTGGTTTTGCTACATTAACAAACAATCTTATTGACTTGAAATAGCAAAGCTGTAGTTTTTGACCAGGATACATTCACCTCTCCACTAAGTGTGAGAACTGCCCCATAATGCCCTTGCTCTGGGGCTGAGGCTAACAGAGGAAGCATCATCTGGAATATTTCTTGTCATGATGGCATGAGAAGAGAACACGGCTAATGATACATTGTCTCTTGACGTTTTCCACCCAGAAGTGACATATTACTACTACTTACATTTTCTTAATCAAAGCAAGCCACATGGCCAGGCCTAACTTCAAGAGAGTAGAGAAAAACATTTCTACTATGTGTCCTGAGGAAAATAAGCTGAAAAGATGTATTTGTTCGTTGATTGCCATCGCTTTTCCCTAATTGGTATAACACAGTGAATTTTGTACCTCAAATTCATAGCCATTGTTCAATAATTCCTAAAACTCTGGGAGTTTTCCTCTTCTCAGTGCAGTTATCCTTGCCAATTGTCACAGGTCCTTTAAGGGAAAGCTGAATTTCTTTTTAAAGTTGTGGCAGTATTATAGGTTAATTTTTCTCGAGGAGACTGTTTTATCTCCTCATTTAAAGGTGTATAGGTTGGTGAATAAACTCAGGATTTGAGATTGGATGAGAGGTTGTAAGTCTGTTGTGGAAATGTGACTCTACTCATGATCTATGTAGGCTCAGTTCTGTCGATAAAGTAGGACTTTAAATGGCTTCCTATCTATTTTGGTCCTAGAAAGGCCACGATCAAGTAGTCCCATCAAAAGATCTGTGTGGTTAACCATTCTGAGTTACGCTCTAGTCCTATTTCCCATTACAGTCACCAGACTCCACCTGTGTCTGGAAATTGAATGCTGCCACTGGATTGAATTTCTGAGTTTTTGAGAAATTAGAAGCTTGTTTTGGTGGTGACATCTCTGACTCACCACCATAGCTTTCAGAGGCCAGCCTCTGCAGGGGTACTTGTGGCTCCTCCCCAGTGTCTTCCTCAGTGTTGTGTTGAATGGTACTCATTCTGGTCTTTCCCAGATTTGTATTTAGTGGATGGATAAGCGAGCAACATGTGATAAATACAATGCACCAACACTCCTCTCCAGGAGCACTTCAGATTATTTTGCCCTAATATGAAAAGAAGGTCCTGGCATCTCAACTGTAATTAATGTAAAGATTATGAGTCTAGATTTTAGTAAACCAAGTTCAGCAAAATGTTTGAAAAGTTTACATTCCTTAGGATAAATTCCTGAATCCAGAATCTCTGGTCAGTGCACCCATATTATTCGATTGCTTCTACTCTATCTTAGAGTCCCATCATCCTTGGCATGTCTAGTGGATTCTCCTAGGAATTGAATCAAGTTAGAAGTATGCTAGAAATGAGATCTGAAGGGTCTTGAGAAGCACTGACACATTATTATGAGGCTGTCTCCTCAGCTATGGATAGTAAATGTCTTCGGGCAAAGGATTACCTCAGACCCAGAAGAAAGCGTTGCCAAATATGCAGCCCCACAGAATTTGGGGTTTTTAAGTATGCAAACTCAGTGGAATCTCTCCAAATTCCCCTATTCCAATTCTCAGGATCCTACAATGTCTTTATCATTGGTGTACTTTTAACTTATAGCTTTGACTTCAACATATGCTGTAAGTAAGACAAAACATTGAGTGTGATGTTCAGAAACATTAGACTTGAAGCTTTTAAAAAAAATATATATTTTATTGATTTTTTACACAGAGGAAGGGAGAGGGATAGGGAGTCAGAAACATCGATGAGAGAGAAACATCGATCAGCTGCCCCCTGCACATCCCCCACTGGGGATGTGCCCGCAACCAAGATACATGCCCTTGACCTGAATCGAACCTGGGACCCTTCCGCCTGCAGGCTGACACTTTATCCACTGAGCCAAACCAATTAGGGCTAGACTTGAAGCTTTAAGATAAAATAATGTTCTGTGCCTTCTTTATCAGGCTTTGGCATGATGAGTGACATCTCCACAATTATCACTTTTTTTCCCCCCTGCAAACTTCCAAGTACAGTGTGCTCCATAGTCCTTGTATTCACGTGTAGCCATATTTCCCCTAAATTGTTCTATTTCAGTAGACATGTGGCCCAGTGTCTTGCCTTCTACAAATACTTAATTCCAGACACCTGTAAACAATAATGGAAATTGATTCATCATTGTCACCAGTGTCACGTTTTACACAGGCAAATTGGTATCTCTAATTTCGAATCTAATCTGATCAATGCATCTATTCATGATTTTCATGTTCTATTTTCTCCCTTCCAGAAAAAAGTTCCAAAGTGACATATTATGTCAGCCCAAAGGTATTCAATTCTTAAAATTATTTTTTGTACAGCTAATTAGAGTTTTAAACAACCTTTGGATGAGTTGGGGGTTATCAGGGAAGTTGTTACCAATAATATAAATCTGCAACATCCAAACAATAATCCCCAAAGGTTTCCTGGAAAAGCAAAGGTGCATATACCCTGGTAAGCCTCTGCTTAGTTACACATAGTGGGTCAGATTATGCTCATTTAAAATTGTGTTAAGTGTTACCAATTTTCACTTTACAAATGATTTTCAATTGTATGTTATCCCAATAACCATGTGCGTTTTCATTTTTCTATAGCTCTACCAAAACGGATATTAACTTTTTAAATATGTGCCAAAATTATAGAAGTAAAATAGTGTCTCGGTGTTAAAACCCACTTTCCAGAAATTTGAATAAATTGCTATTATCTAATCCCCCCAAAAAAATCTATGGTGCTAGTTGCATGTTTCTATTTAGACACTTTTAGAATCCTTCATATCAGCCTTTGCTGTGGGGAACTTCCTCTTGGGTTTAGGATCTAATCTCAGACAGCATCTGAGGAAGTAGATAGGAAATGGAGAGAGACATATGCATTTTCGTTTGTGATGATTGATTCGGTGCCAACTCCATGAGTTGAACATCATCCACCATCACCGTTGCCAGTTACATACATAAAATATCATGCGGGCAATGGATTTGAAAGGACCTGCCAAGCACAGTGTCGAAAACCTTAGAGATATTGATTTTACAGTTTCTCCAGTGATTCTACATCATGCTCCTTTACTTTCTGGCAATCTTTATAACTTTTACACTGACATAAATTGCCATAAAATAAGCATCCAGTACACCCCTCCCCTTCCTCCTCTATATACGGTTAAGGACGCTCCATTATTCTATTAACACATTTAACCATTAATTCAGCTGATCTCCCTGGGAATGACGAGGTGACTTTAAACTTAGAGGGCAATTTGTACTGCCCAGCAGATTTATTATTATCCTCTCTAGTGAAAAGCACATGAATTCATCTAAACATTTATTTTCCTTAGAGTGCGCTGCTGTTTTTCTTTTTATGTTTTTTAAAGTAGATTTAGTGGCAGAATATTAGCAGCTGCAGATATCAGTGTGGTTGTCTCTGCAGCAAGGCTGGCGGTTCAGTTCTCTGGGAGCGGCCACGGACATTGAGCCTGTCCCCTCACTGTGGTGAGGGAAAGACATGGAAAATGCGGATGGCAGTACAGTGTTTCTTAATGAGTTGGAAATTAGCTAGCTTTTAAATAAACAAAAGGGCTCAAAGTCATAAAGACACCACACAGACAAGACCACTGCTTAGCCTAAAATACTGCTTTATTAGTTTTCTGTTCAGTATATTAAAAATTACCACAAAATTCTTGTCTTACCACAAAATTCATGTCTTAAAACAACACAATTTATAATCTTACAGTTCTGTATGTGAAAGGTTCCATGCAGGTCTCAGTTAAAATCCATTCTGGAAACTCTAAAGGGAAATCCAGTTCCTGGCCTTTTCCAGCTTCTGGAGCCCTCTGCATTCCTTGGCTTATGGCCTACTTCCTCCTCCATCTTCAAAGTCTTAATGGCAGATTGAACCCTTTTCTCATTGCATTTCTTTAATCCTCTTTTATGCTTCTTCTACTTTGAGGACTCATGAGATTGTTTAATCCAGGATAATCTCTCCATTTTAAGGTCAGCTGATTAGCAATCTTAATTGAACCTACAATCTTAATTCTCTTTCACCATGTAAAGTAGGATATTCACCTTTTCTGAGCATTAGGATGGGGATATCTTTTTTTTTTTTTTTGCGGGGGAGGTCACTGTTCTATTATATCTGGTCAAATGATACTGTTTTTTAACTGATTGTGAGTAAGTATATATTTAAACTGGATACTCTACAGTTAAAATGATAATTATGAGTCACCCTACCAGTAGTCAGCAAACTGTGGCTCTCGAGCCACATGCAGCTCTTTGGCCCCTTGAGTGTGGCTCTTCCACAAAATACCACGTGCGGGCATGCACATACAGTGCGATTGAAACTTCGTGGCCCATGCACAGAAGTCAGTATTCTGTGGAAGAGCCACGCTCAAGGGGCCAAAGAGCCGCATATGGCTCATGAGCCGCAGTTTGCCGAGCTGCAGTTTGCCAACCACTGCCCTAGACTATACAAAACTAAAGGAAATGGCTCAGTGGTTGAGCATCTACCTATGAACCATGGAGCCACGGTTTAATTCCTGGTCAGGGCACATACCCAAGTGGGGGGCATGCAGGAGGTAGCCAATCAATGATTTTCTCTCATCATTGATGTCTCTATCTCTCCCTATTCCTACCTCTCTGAAATATATAAAAGCATATTTTAAAAACAAAAAAATAAAAAATAAATAAAATGCAGTATACCCATACAATGAAATATTATCTTTCTATATATATAAAAAGCTAATATGCTAAGTGTCCCTTCCACCGTCTGACAGGTTGCTATGATGAGCACTGACCACTAGGGGGCAGATACTCAATGCAGAAGCTGCCGAGCTGCAATGACTTGTCAGCAACGGTTCTCGGGTGACACACCCCAAAACCAGAGAGAAGGGAGCCCGATTCCTCACTTGGCCCTGCAATTCCACCATTGGCCATGGATTATGTTGTTGCTGGGGCACTGTTGGCCCTGAATCCAGTTTATTGCACACTTGCGTTTGAGTTCCATACCCTGTACGACAGCAACTTTGAAGAGTCCTCTCCAGGACTCTTTGGGGGATGTTGGAGAGCCAGTTTCAGCCAGATCCCTGCAGGCCAGGCTGAGGAAGCCCACCTGCCTGAGGGACCCAGCTTACTCTGCAGATGCCAGGGAGGGGACCATGGGAAGTTGGCTCTAGGGCATGTTCAGTATGTCTAGCCCAGTGCTGCCCTGCCAGCCACCTTCTAATTAATTTCCTTTCAATGTGCATGAATTTGTGCACCATGACACTAGATTGCCAATAAAAGAGAACAAAGTATTATACATACTACTGCATAGATTAACCTTGAAAACATTATGTTAAGTGGAAGAAGTAAATGACAAAGAAAATATATAATACAGTCTATATAAAATGTATGACCGTATGATCCATATAAAAGGTCCTGAATAGCAAAGAAGGTAGGTTATGTTTAGAGAATAGAGGCAAAAGAGATGGGAAATAACTGCTGATGGATATGGAATTTTTTTTGAGGGATGATGTGATGAAAATGTGTGGAATTCAATTGGGTTGACAGTTGTACAGCTCTGTGAATGTACTAAAATTAATTGAACTATACATTTTAAATGGGTGATGTTTCTGGTATTTGAATTATAGTTCTATACATCTGCTAAAAATACAACAATAACAAAACCTGAGTGACAGGGCTAATTGTGTCATGTAGATATCTAAAAGGAGATCGTGGCTATGCTGCAATGACCAGTTAAAGGTGATATCTACATGCCACAATGACATAATTAGCTGAAATATTATAAAACCTATGTGTACAGATATATTTTCCAGGGGAACCATTCTATAGTTTTTATGACAATCAATATAATATCCCTCAATTTTAAAAAGTATAGAAGCCTTTCACTTTAAAATTTATATATATACATGCACATACTAGAGGCCCAGTGCACAAATTTTGTGCATAAGGTGGGTCCCTCAGCCTGGCCTGCACCCTCTCCAATCTGGGACCCCTCAGGGGATGTCCCTGGGATTGGGCCTAAACCAGCAGTCAGACATCCCTCTTGCAATCTGGGACCGCTGTCTCCTAACCGCTCACCAGCCTGCCTGCCTGATTGCCCCTAACTGCCAGGAGCCGGTCCATCCTTGCTGCTTGACACAGTCGCTGCAGAGAAGAAACATCTGCACAGCATATGTTTCAAGGGACCTGGCGTATATAGCATACTGTTCTTAATATGTTTGCTCCCCTTAGCGCTATGTGTTTTAACCAAGGTCACAGAACCTAGAGACAGGACTTGGCTGGAGATCCTAGACAGAACCTAGAGACAGAACCTAGAGAGAGAACATGGCAAAAGATCCTGGACAGAACCTGGCTACAGAATCTGGCGGGAGAACCTTGCAGGTCCAGGGGTTCCCCAAGGTGTGGACGGAGTCAGCAAAGAAGGAATGACATGGAGGCAGCATTCAGTTGATCAGCATAGCAAGGTTCAGCATAGCAAGGTTCTCCCACCAGATTCTGTAGCCAGGTTCTGTCCAGGATCTTTTGCCATGTTCTCTCACTAGGTTCTCTCTCTAGGTTCTGTCTAGGATCTCCAGCCAAGTCCTGTCTCTAGGTTCTGTGTTCTGTTGTCTTGTTACATCTGTATTTATACCAGTTGATTTTAATCCTATCAATTTCTATTCAAAGGTTAGGGTGTTTCTTATCTCCATTCCAGGGAGTAAAGATTATGTAGCTTAAGCGTGATTGTTCTTAGTTAAAGTGATTAACTACCCGCCTGGCACTTAGTTAAGGGGTTTTATCTCCTCCCTAACTTCAGGGAAAAATTCCTACCTGGGGAAACAACCTTTCTCAGAGAGGTGACCTTGGTTAAAACACATAGCGCTAAGGGGAGCAAACATATTAAGAACAGTATGCTATATACGCCAGGTCCCTTGAAACATATGCTGTGCAGATGTTTCTTCTCTGCAGCGACTGTGTCAAGCAGCAAGGATGGACCGGCTCCCGGCACCTAACCATCTCTGCCTACCAGCCTGATGCCCCTAACTTCTCCCCTGCCAGCCTTATCGCCCCTAACCACCTCTGCCTGCCAGCCTGATCACCCCCAACTGCCCTACCCTGCTGGCCTGATCGCCCCTAACTGCCCTTTGCTGCCAGCCTGATTGCCCCTAACTGCCCTCCCTTGCCAGCCTGTTTGCCTCTAACTGCTCCCTGCTGCCAGCCTGATCACCCCTAAGTGCCCTCCACTGCTGGTCTGATCACCCCCTAACTGCTCCCCCCTGCTGGCATGATTGCCCCTAACTGCTCCCCCCTGCCAGCCTGATGGCCCCTAATTGCCTCTGCCTTGGCTCCCACCACCATGGCTTTGTCTGGAAAGACGTCTGGAAGATGTCCGATCTAATTAGTATATTACCCTTTTATTATTGTATGTGTGTGTGTGTGTATATATATATATTTCAGAGAGGAAGGGAGAGAGAGATAGAAACATTAATGATTAGAGAGAACTATTGATTGGCTACCTCTTGCATGCCTCACACTAGGGATTGAGCCGCAACCTGAGCATGTGCCCTGACCAGGAATCCTGGTTCATTGGTCAATGCTCAACCACTGAGCCATGTGGGCTGGGCTAAAAGACTTTCACTTTAATAGTAATCATCATAATTAACTGAGAAACTTTTTCCCCAAATGGTTGAGGTACAACTTATGAATAATACAATACACAAATTTTAAGTAAATAGTTCAATAACTCTCAATGAATATACCCATCTAATCAATACCCAAATCAAGACATAAAATAAGTCCATCAATCTGAGAACTCTTTCAAACATTAAACTTCCAGAGTCCAAACCTTGGAAATCTAAATTCAATATAATTTAGGCCTGAGATTGTGGAGACAGATATTTGAAATCCATAGTGAATCTGGATTGGTGTCCATGGGAATCTAAAAAAATAAAAAGTATGAATAAGAATAAAACTGGCAACTTTGTGAATTGAAGATAATAAACAGATGAAAGCAGGGAAGTTTCTGGGAAAACAGACTCATTTCCTGAAGTGAAATTATTTTTAAGGCCAAAACATCTATATTTCCTCTTTGTATTTCCAGGGCCTAGCATAGTACCTGGCACCTGCCAAAACAGCAGATTTCTAAAATGGTTAAGAATTAATGAATGAATAATTGAAAGTCAGTGTGCATGAGGTTCTCTTGGTTCTAAAGCTTTATCACTTAAACTGTGTCTTGTACTCAGATCCAAAATAATATCACTAAAATGACTGGGAAGATGAGTTAAACCTGCAGAGATATATGAGACAAAGGACTTCAAATGACTGAGCAGCATTTCTGACTCTATCCCAAACTGACCTTGAGGGAGAGAAGTGCTCCTCTGGAGACTTCAGAATGAATGCTCAGACAATTGATACCAATGGAACAGAGACAGAAAACAAAAGAGCTTCGCGGGCTTGAGCAAAATCCATAGACCATTTAATTAAAGGCAGACTTGGCGAGGACACCCCTGGCAAAACCAGATCCCTCCTCTTAGATAAATGAAATAGTGCTACTGAGAGAACTGAGGAGCTGGGCTCAAAGCATCTGCCTAGGATCTGGTACTGACATTGTTATATTTAGGAATACGGCAACCTTGAGCATTCTCTCAAAAAGAAAACTTTCCCAGGGCAATGTCCCCTGAGCGTGGATGTGCGGCATGGAGAACTGAGGCTATTGAGAAGACCTCAGCATAAGGAAACACACCAACAGTTTAAAGCACATGGGGATTTTGAGACACTGTGAAAGTTGAGACCAGACCCTGGTTCTGTCTGGCCTTGATATTATCTAGTTTTGTTACAATAAGTGAATCATTCACATGATAAGAACCTCAGTTCTCCAGTCTGTGAAATACATTTATGGCTGGAGATAATTTTTGAGATTCCTTCATATAGTTTTTTTAGGTATCTATGAAGTCAACTAGAATATCAATGTGCATCTTATCCATGTGGCTGCATTTATTATTGTATTTATGGAAGCCTCTAAATAAAGAAGGGCTAAAATTATCCTCAAACCAATGAATCAAACACAAGGAAAACACCAAAAACCAAAGGTCTTTACTGAAGATGAGAATCAGTCACATACAAAAAACAGAAAAATTTTCAAAAACTAACTAACTTGAAATTTTTACACGTTTTTAAATAAGGCAGGAAAAAAGCGCTATGGCCTGAGCAATTGTCTTCGCAACTACTCATGTAACTTAGTAAGAGGCTGTTACCTAATCTAATTAATTTTGTTGGTTTGTGTGTAAGTATTCTTACTGCATATTTACCCAAACTATGTCTAAAATTTTATATGATACACATTGATAAAAATTTTATAATATAATTCTATGATTTTGAATATGTATATTTTTCCTTTTTTTCCCTAGTGTTTAAAATATTTAAAGATGAAAATTATCCCTTGAGTACAAGAAATCCTACAACATTACCCCATATAATGAAACTACATGATTCAGATCAGATGATGAAGGATAGGGACTATGTGTTCAGCCACAATAATGTCAGATTAAAATAAATCATAAATGTATTTGAGAAAGGAAGTCATGTGAATTGTGTTTTTCCTAGATCTTAAAGGATATTAAATATTGGTATAGAAAAAAAAAAAAAAAGGCTGCCCTGGCCAATGTGGCTCAGTTGGTTGGGTGTCATCCTGTGCACTGAAAGTTTGCTGGTTCCACTCTAGATTAGAATGGGTTTCGAGCTTGACCCCAGATGGGAGGAATGTAGGAGGTAACTGAGAGAGGTTCTGCTCTCACATCAATGTTTCTCTCTCTTCCTTCCTCTTTCTCTAAAACATCAATTATATATATATATATATATATATATAAAATAAGCTGATCCTCTACCCAGTTCTTAATTCATTTTTTAGTTAGTCAAGCAACACACATTGACTAAACACCTATTTTTTGGAAGTTATTGTCATTTCTCTATGTAGTTCCTTGCACAGAATAAGTTCTCTGTCATGAATCAGGGCTAGTTCCTCAGTGGTGACACATAATCTGTTTATGGAAGGTTCTGCAAAAGTTTGCAAAGTGGAGGGGAGGGAGCCAAGATATTCTAGGCAGAAAGAATCACATAGGAAGTGCTATTTAGTGGAAATGGAGTATAGACATCTGAGAAATGCCAGCAGGTTGGTATGACTAGTTAGATTGAGGGGTAGAATGGTAGGTCAGAGAGTTATGTCAGGACAGGATGTGAGAGGACACACCCATACGCTACACTAAAATGTTGTGTTGTCTTATCTTCCAGGTTTCAGTTCTCACTGGAAGAAGTAGTTCTTATCTGCTAAAAGCCAGCCTGTCCCCAAGCTGGGGAAGCAAAGCTTAGTGTGACAATTTGTACATGCACTTGGTACTCCTTTATTATAAGGACATTCAGTACCAAGGATGCTTTCTTTCTCACACACCTTCTTCTGAGTCCCTCCAACATCACTGCCTGTATTCTGCATTGATGCAGCATTAGCCAGGGAAGCCGCACATCTTCAGGCTTACTGAGTTTCAGCAGTTGACAGGAATTGAAATGCTAATAATCTCTTTTTCCCTGAGTTCTTACAAAGATACAAATGAGTCACACAGCTGCAAATCATCTGATGGCAGGAGGAATCTCTGACAGCTTCATTGGAAGTTCCAGATTTCCTGCTTTATGGCTTGTTTAATGTTTGGGAAAAGGTAGGCTGTTTAAAGTAGAGAAAACTGGTGGAACACTATATAATCTCATGGTGAGTGACAAGTTTTAAAAAAAATCAAAAAGAGAAGAAAATACACAATTTTGCAAAACTTGTGAAAAACAAAATAGACTTTCCTTTTCTGTCTTGTTTTTGTTGTCGCTGTTCTTTTACTGTTCACAGACTATGCAGTACTGCAACAAATATTTTCCTCAACTTGGTGCATTAGTTCAGGTCTTCTTTCATCATTTCTTGAAATTGTCTCCTATATGTGTAAAACAGAACTCAGCCAGGATTAGACAACTGTTCCTATATTTGAAAAAACATAGAAAGTAAAACAGGATAACCCTATAATTTGCACTGAGAGATGGAATAATTGGAATGGACAGTCCACAATGATTCCTTAAAGGTGAGTTATGGCCTGTTGGGTAAGGCACACATGGATTGCTGAGGCTTGTAATCAGAATGTTTTATCCCCATTTTTCATGGACCCATTTTTCACATTCATAATTTTTCTTACTTCTCTGAGTCAGTGCTCTCAGTCCACCACTAGAGATCGGTGAGTCCATGGGCAAGTCAATTTCTCACTCTTTTTTTTTCCATTTAGCCACAAAACTGGTTTCTAGTCCTGAGACCCTTACACATATGGCTATAACTTGGTGGTAGGCACAATTTGCTATTTTACAGATGAGGACGCTGAAATGTAAAGAGGGTATATGACATGGTCCTAGACAATGGTTTTAACTTTGTGTCTCAAAATTCAGAAAATTTTACCTGCTAGGGACATCTGGCAATGCCTGGGGATACTTTGATTGTCACAACAATGTGAAAGGAAGAGGTGCCGGAAATGGCATCCCATGGGTAGAGGCCAAGTGCGCTATTAAACATACTGCAGTTCACAAGACAGCTCAACAAAGCACCTCAACTTGAAACATCAATAGTACTGAGGGAAGCCCTTTCCTAGGAGCCATGAAATTCAGGTCTAGAAACCAGGTCTATTCAATTCTAGACTCTGAACTCAAGCATTGTAATAATTTGCTTATCAATAATAATAATTAAATCATGATTCTTCCAGGGACTTAGAGAGTGAAATGTATCATGGTAGACAGATATGGGGGGGTGGTGTGGATATTAGTTGTATCACCTGTACTTGAGAGCACATTTCAATTTATCCTCGTAGACAGTGGAGAACTTCACCCATTTGCAATGACAGTTTTGTAATTAGCAATTTGTCGCCTCCTTTGATTATAAATGTTCATTTATATGCTTGCCAGGGAATCTTTGTCTGTCTTTAAAGATTGCTTTCAAATCACTCCACATTTCTCTTCTTTTCTGTCTCTACCTGTCCCTTATCTTTTTTCTTGACTGATATTCCTCAGCCTGTGCTCTCTAATGCTGTAATTTCCCAGACATCTTCAGATGAATTGGATTTAAGCAGGGCAACAATAAGACAAAAGCTCTGATAAAAGTAGCCTTATCACCCATGGGTGGACTCCAGAGCATCAGTAATGTAAATAGGCCCCAAACAAGCGGAACTGTCAGTGAGAAGCAAGAAGCGTCTGTTTGTATTTGTTATCCAGGGTTTGTAATTGTTGAAGAAGTTAATGGAATTGTCAGACCATTGATAAAAGTGGATCTGGACGAACAGGAGGTAGATTTAATGAGCAGCTCGCCTCTGTCCTCACAATGCAATATGCTTGCTATCCTAGTCTTGACACCCCTTTGTTCAAACCTCTCTAACATGTCTGACTTACCACAGAGAAAGCGGTCAGTTTTCCCTATAATTGCTTTCAAACTCATGTCTCTGACAAGTGCTTTCACTTAGCTTGTTCTACAAATTGCCCCTTTAAGGCTCATTCTAAATATGCATCATGGAGTATGTACAGTGATTCAATTGCATGTGATGCTTGAGGTGAGGTCTAACAAAACTCACTGGATTTTTTTTTCAATGAAATAGAGCTGGATAATATTTAATATGGGTTTTTATTAAAGTAGCTCATATCTCTCTCCAGGTCAATATGCTGTAGTACCTTCCCATTAAGGAGATATTATGTTCTTTTATTATATTCCACCAGACTCATTATTCTACATTTATCTTCATTGAATTTTCTATCTATTAGCCCAAGTATTTAAGTGAGCTAATTCTTTTTCTACCTGAGGATTGTTTTTCAGGAATGACCTTTCCTCCCAACTTAGCACCTTCTGCAAACCAGAACACTGTACTGTAAGTAATGTGCTTGGAGTTAGTTATTTAAGATCCTTAATAGCAGAATATCCAATATCATTTTTGGACCAAAGTAGCTTTGCCTTGAGTAGCTTAGCTGTGATTATATTATTTATCTTCTATTTCATAATATAGAAGCCTTGATTGGATTAAAAGCAAGAAAAATATCTTGATTAAAAAAGACCTCATTTTAAGTAGAAGTTTCTTCTGCTTGATTTCTTTGTAATGCAGTGTCCTCCAAGATGAATCTACAGAGCACCTCTCTTGTCCTGGCAGGTAACTATTCACTATACAACCCTGGGTCACCAAAGATAGACATCACTTAGACCCACAGAATTGGTGCAATTAATTCCAGGCTTCTACTTCAGGAGTCCGGGAACTGCTAACTGTGGGTCAGTGACTCAAGCCGGGAGGTGGGAGGAAAAGGATTCAAAGCTCAGTTATTGATCTGCAAGGATTTCCTCAGTGAAAACAGGGAAATGTGCAGAAATGCAGACACCATGTAGGGAGAAACACACATTTGTGAAATCTTTTTACCTTCAATCGTGCACTTAATGTCATCTGAATAAAATGGTATCAACACCATGAATTTTCAGAGTGGATCTTTCCTGCTCTGAAAGCAGTCTTTGAACCCCACACTCCTGACTGAGAAGGCTAGTACGTATGGGATCTTGGGATGTTACATAATCTTAGAGTAAGAAAAGTTAACAAACACAGAAGTAAATAAATGCAATTTTTCTGTGTCGACTGTATGCATAAAGATAATGACAGCACCCCACTTTATTAGAGGACTGAATTAGTTATCTACTGCACCCTTAACAAGTTGTCATAAATGTAGGGGCTTTAAACAATGCAATTATTACTTTGCAATTCTGTAGATCAGATGTTCAGTACAGGTCTCTCCAGGCTAAACTCAAGGTGATGGTATTGCTGTGGGCCTTTCTGAAGGCTCTATAGGCAAACCTATTTTCTGCTCATTCAGGTTATTGGTAGGATTTAGTTTCTTGCAATTTTAGGACTAAGATCCCATGTGTTTTCTGGGTGCCAGCATATTAACATTCACAGATTCTAGAGATCTCCACATCCTCTGCCTTGTGCCTCATTTCCTACATCTTCAATGTCAGTGGTGTGTCAGGTCCTTCCCACACTTTAAATTTCCCTTACCTCTTCCTGTATTATATCTCTCTGACTTCAGCAAGGGCAAGGTCTCTGCTTTTAAGATCTTAGGTGATTGGATTGAGCCTCTTGGATCATCCAGGATAATCCCCTCATCTCAAGATCCATAACCTTAATTACATCTGCAAAGTCCCTCTTGCAGTATAATGTATTCACAGGTCTTAGAAATCAGGGCATAGATATCTTTGAGAGCCATAATTTAGCTTACCACAGGGCCTCTGTGTATTTGACTAGGATTGAGTTTACAATTTAAGGAACTTTAATCTTATTGTCACATGAGTTAGTCTTGGCTGATTAGTTCATTTTTGGATCATATTTGAACTCCACATACTGGATTTCTAATTGTAGCCATTCTACTCAGTACCTACTAAGACCTGCTACATAAGCATCAGTACCTCCACAACTCTGTTTCTTTGGGGACATGCAGCCTGTTGTAATAACTTCATCACCATACATCACTGTTGCCAATATGGTTAGGTAGCTAAGGAAATGGTCTGATTCCCTCTCTAAGGATGGAGCCTCTCCTCTCTTCTGAGCCTTAGGAGGACGGGAGGTGGTGCTCAACTTTTCTTGTGTTTTGATGTTCACATGGTGATTCTGTGTCTGTAAAAACCCCACCCATTTCGAAGATTAAGAACTTGTGTCTCTACCCTCCACTAAAACCATGTTGTTAGCCTTTACAAAGATTAATACAGCTCCGTGGGGGTTAGATGGCTTCAATCTCTTCTGTGTCATAGACAAATGACCCTCTCAGACTTGAGGAGCCACACAAAGCAAAAATATGCTGCACTGGACATAAAAACAGCCACTCATTTCCTACTGGTGCTGACACTGGAATCCTCCCTGCTTACTAATTTTATGTGGAGTTTTCTTTGTGTTTCCTCACACTAAAGTAAAAAAAAAATCTATTATATTCACTCTCTTTTTAGAGAATTGTCAAAATTCAGAATTTGGGGCAATTCTTTTTCACTCTTCTAAAAAACATTTTCTATAATGCCCAACCCCCCAAAACTATATCCATCTATAATGATGTCCCAGAAAGAAAGAAAAAAGACACAACCCAATTTTATTTGGCATTGCAAAATTGAAGTAAATTTGAGGCATAAAGATTATCTACAATTTGCTTGACTTTGTGATAGCTACTTATAATATGTCATCATGACATTTATAACCAGATGAAATGCAGCAAAACAAGTAAATAAAATAGCAATACCACAATGCAGAATAGCCTTAGTTACCTGAATCTACTGTTAAAGATTGCAAGTCAGATTTAAAGCTAGGGGCGGAAAAAAGAATAAGAAAAATTAAGTAAATAACATAATTTGCAGATGGCTCTCCTCTAAAAGCAGAAGATGAGGGAAATATCTTTCTAGGGTCTTAAATAATTTAAATTCTATCAAACACACATTTCCCCCCAGTAACAGGTTTATACAATTTTTGCAACACCGTAAGTTGTTACTTTCTTTGGCTTTTGCTTTTCTGCACTCCCTGAGGATGTTCTCCGACAATTATTTCTTTCTGTCTTTATTTGTTTCTTTCTATTTTTTTCCAAACCCCTCCAGTTCCCTGTGGAAGTACCCACCATAATGCTGAATCTCTGCTAAACGCAATAAGGCAAAAATATCCCGGCTTGATGACACCAGAGTGCCAGCGCTTTGGATAAGGTTTATCCCACTAACACAGCGTGAGCCAGCCAAAAGGAAAGAGAACACAACCCACACACTTCTGGCCTATTTATTTTTTATGATCCTCAAAACGTTTATTTAAAAAAGATAAAATGAGAATCCTTGGATGGATATATTTGAAGGCAAGAATCTCACAGGCAGTTAGGAAGGGTTTTGTCCGGGGCATCAGCTTTTCTGGGCTGGGAGGGAAATATACAATGCCCACCAACTTCAGCCTGAAATGAGAGGTCCCCTCTTTGATTTGTTCCTTGTAACAAAAGGTACATTTTAAAAATAACCTTCCTCTAATTGGAACTGTAAAAGAAATCAAATGAGTTGAATGGATTCTGGCTTTAAGTATAAAGGAGAGAAATGTTTTCTGTTGAAGTCTCAATAACTGAGGTTATTACAATATTAAATTAAATATATTATATATATTATATCTATACATAAAAACCTATGCCTTTTCTTAGTAATCTTTACCCATTATCTTCCTTGTTATTCTACTTATATCACTCTTACTTTCCCACAAAGCACAAACATTAATGCTGGGACTTTAATATTCTCTCTCTCTCCCTCTCTCTGCTCAAATTCAGATGTATGATTTGATCATCATGGACTAAGGCATTCACTGTTATGACATGCATAAATACACCCAGGGAATCCAAATTAATTTAGCTTGGACATGATTAAGATTTTCCTAACTTTCCTTGTAAAGTTACTCTGAATCCAAATCCAAAATTTTGTTTGTTCACAAGGTTTTAAATTGCCAACTATTTTTCTTTTGTAATTGTTGGACTTTTTGTATATAGATAAAGACATTGATTTCTTCTGAGGTCATCTACATTCTGTTTTCCTACTTAATATATTTCTCAAATTTTTGTAGACGCCTGTTATGGTGGACAACCTGAGGGCACTGTTGTCAGTGTAGACATTTTTGCAGCAAGATTTGGGATTGCAAGCCCAATTCCTACTATCATATTTCAAAGAAGTATGTGCATATAAAAGGCCACTTTCAGTTATTTTACTTTTGTATGTTGTGTTTATCTAGGATTTTAATGATGAGGTTCCTACCTATGATAGGCAACAAGGCCTGCGAAGCAGCCCTGTTAAGGATTTCAGTATTTTGTTGTTGTTGTTTTATTTCACCTCTCTTGGATTGCTTCTTTCCATATCTCTAATTTTTGTTTTTTCTTTTTTTCTTTCAAAATCACACTGAAAGATAGTGCTGTTTTCCAAGATGGAGTCACTAAAGAATAATGTGTAGCTTAAACAACATTTTCTTAAAGGGATTTTATTTTTATTCATCTATTTATTTTTAATATATTTTTATTGATTTCAGAGAGGAAAGGAGAGGGAGAGAGAGAGATAGAAACATCAATGATGAGAGAGAATCATTGATCTGCTGCCTCCCGCATGCCCCACAGTGGGGATTGAGCCCACAACCCAGGCGTGTGCCCTTGACGGGAATTGAACCTGGGACCCTTCAGTCCACAGGCCTTCGCTCTATCCACTGAACCAAACCAGCTAGGGCTCTTAAGGGATTTTAAAAATGTGGTGTTCTCTACTCAGAATTCTAAAGCTATGGAAAGGCATTTATGTATTTTGATATCAAAAGATAATGGAAGGAAAAAAAAACAGAAACCAAGATGCTATTTATTATGCTTGTCTTTAGATATTCATTTTCTAAGCAACACACCCCAAAGCAATGCTTTTGGGGGCATATTCTATGGTTTTGTGATCCATCGTGTTTCATGACAATGACATTAGACCACAGAGTCATTGGTTCTTTTTAACAGGCATTCTTGTGGCCTTTGCCTCACAGGTGAGACACCATCCTGAGCTCTGAGATTATGTGAGTTGGGAGAAAAGGAGCATTTTGGAATGGGGATTTGTAAGGTATATGTGTGTGTGTGTGTGTGTGTGTGTGTGTGTGTGTTCTGATGGACTTAAATTGATATTCTAGCATAGGTACTTACTACTTGTGTGACCTAGAATAATTAATTTTTTTTTTACTAAATTTATTTCTTTTCCTGTTGTTGGTTAAATAGCTATATTAGTGAGTTAGGCAAATTGCTATACCAAACAATGATTAAACTCAGTCATTTAACAATTTATTGACCTCATGTTGCTTTCTGAGGTATTTTCCTGATCAGGTGACTCTTTTTGGTGTCACTCACCTCAAAGAACCTATTCACATATTGGTGGAAATTGTTCCCACAAGAATATCAGTATCAGTAATTGAATTCTCTGTACCTGAACAGAAAATCAAGACAAACTGAGAGCCTGGACTATTGGGTGGGAGGTTGTTAAAGGGCAGTCCTGGAAGCAGTGGATCCTTTCACATGTCTTTCACTACAATTCAGTCCAATGGCTCAGGTGGCCCTGCCCAAATATCAGGATGTCTGGGACAT
Source organism: Myotis lucifugus (assembly GCF_000147115.1). NCBI lineage: Eukaryota > Metazoa > Chordata > Mammalia > Chiroptera > Vespertilionidae > Myotis > Myotis lucifugus. The sequence goes on from NW_005871064.1 coordinate 7,778,676, forward strand.
TAGGTCTGGTTATGTGTCCCAGGTAGTGGGGATTGGTATGTAACAGAACATGGACAACATACAGCCTTACCTCTGCCAAATATAAAAAAGCATAGCACCTATCCCTCAAATCTGTTTGAGCATCGAAAAAGATAATGCATGAAAATAATGTCTGGTACTTGATAATTACTCAATTCATGTGGGGAAAAGCAAATAAAACAAAATTAAAATAAATTATCATATTTAATAGGGCTAAAGTGATAAATCCAGTAAGAGAAGGACAGGCAGATGGTTGTCAAAGGCATGGAAATCATTTTCCACTGTGAGGATTAATTTGAGGACCTTAAATGAGAAATACTTCAGGCTTCTGTCCTTTTTGATTTACTCTTCATTCCCATATTTTTCTTTAGTGACCTTATCTCTTCATAGATGTTCTATTTCCATATGTAGATGCCAGTTAGTCTAAATTGGCATCTCCCTCTGATTTCTCTCCATAGCTAATTCAAATGATTAATGAAGACTTCAAATCTTATAAGGACCTACCTGAGTTCATCACACCTTCCCTTCCTGCATTCGTATATTCACTCATTTCTATACTTCCCTTTCCCACAACTATGCCTGCCCCTCTGTGTTTTTCTCACCCTAGCATCTCCCTCTGTCTCAACCCTCTTACACGATCACCCACTAAATCTTGATCAGTTTTTCTCCTTCCTCTCTATCCCACTTACAGGAGATGAGGACCATCCCTCTCTAACATAGATCACTATGTAATTTCTCTGCCTTTGGTCTTTCCTTATCATATCATTCTTGCCACAGTGGTGTGTGTGTGTGTGTGTGTGTGTGTGTGTGTGTGTGTGTGTGTGTTTGAAATACACATCTAGTCAGCTGACTTCACTTTTGTAAGGATTTTAATGACTCGTTCTTAAGTGAGCACAGACTCCTTGGCATAGCTTAGCCAGCGGTTCTCAACCTGTGGGTCGCGACCCCTTTGGCGGTCGAATGACCCTTTCACAGGGGTCGCCTAAGACCATCCTGCATATCAGATATTTACATTATGATTCATAACAGTAGCAACATTACAGTTATGAAGTAGCAACAAAAATAATTTTATGGTTGGGGTCACAACATGAGGAACAGTATTTAAAGGGCCAGAAGATTGAGAACCACTGGAGACTGTCCCAAACCAAATCAATTTTCTGACATTTTAAGCTTTTTCTCTTGCTACTCATTTACTCTATAACAGCCATAGTAAACATGTGTCCACTTTTTGCTCATGCATAATGGATTCTGTCATCTTTGGAACTTAGCACATGCTATTCCATCTACCTGACATACTTTCTTATCCTATCCACCTGTGATATCATGATTTATGATAAGAATTGCATATTTGACTTTTGTCCCAAGTTAATGGCTCCAGGTTCCCAAACCCCTTGAAATTTCTTGAGTGGTAAGAACAATGGGAGCATCTTTTGTCATATTTGGTCTCTTGTCCTTAGTTCCTGAAAATTGCTCCAAAGCCTTAAAGAAAAAATGGATTTCTTGACATCCATAACAAGCCCTTTTACACTACCCCTGGGTTTATGTTAATGAGGTGGCTTGAAAAGCACCTAAGAATCTGGGCTAATTGCCAGAAGAACATACCATGAGATTGGAGGTTTGGAACTTTCATTCCCATCCCAAATTTCCCAGGAAAGGAGAGGGGCTGGAGATTAAGTTCAATCATCAATGGCCAACAGTTTAATTAATCATAACTATATAATGAAACCTTCACAAAAATCCCAAAGGACAGGTTCACCCAGGTTGATAAACACATGGAGATTCGGGGAGAATGGTATGCCTAGAGAGCATGGAATCTCCCCACCCTTTCCCTATACATTGCCCTATGCCTCTCTCCCATCTGGCTGGTCCTGAATTATATCTTTTTTTATAATAAACTGGTAATCTAGAGAGTAAATGGGTTTCCTGAATTCTGCATGTCACTCTAAAAAATCACTAGAACCAAGAAGGGAACCTCCAATCTATAGCTGGTTGGTCAGAAATATAGTTTGTAATAGGTGTCTGAAGTGGAGAGAAGTCATGTGGGACTGAGTTCTTAACCTATGGCATCTAATGCTATCTCTGGGCAGAGAGTGTCAGAATTCAGTTGGATTGTAAGACACCAGATGGTATAAGAGGATTGCTTGTTGGTGTGAGAACCCCTCCCCCAAACACACACACATACATATTGGAATTGGTTGCTCAGAACCTTTACTACACATCCCTTCTGGCAATTAAAAAGTGAATCTAGCTAACTCTTCCCTGTTCTTCAGAACCATCTTTGCATCATTTCTTCAGGAACCACTGTGATCCACCACCAGTCCCTCACTCTTGTATATGTGTCCAAGTGCTCCAGCTGTACCCTTATGTGACCATTGAGCAAACAAATGTGTGATGGTTTTATTTTTCAAACTCTATGGTTGTCTGCCCCCACCTGATGGTATGAGCTACAAGGGTAGGGTTGGGTATACTATGTTTCATCTTTGTTTCTTCAGAAACTATCCTGTAGAATAAGATAATAATCATGTTTTAAATAATCATAGATAGCTTCAAGAATCATTTGCCATTTGAACTGAGCACTGAAAGATAGAAGATTATGAAAAGTAAATCTAAGGGACAGAGAAAGACATTCTTCCATGAGGAAAAAGCACAGTCAGAGTCCTGCAGCAGAAACATGCACACTGAGTTGTGTGGGCCACAATAAAGTCCAGGGTGAAAATCTGTGGTCATGATAAAGCTCTGAAAGGGGGGCAATAACAGCTGATTTCTAACTGTCATAAGTGTATTCTCTTGGAGAGCAAAGAGGCTCATTCTAGGAGTAATACGTTCAGACCAAATAAAGAATCTGTATTTTAGAGAAACAGCTTCCTGTTCAGCTCCAATGGTTGGGGTGTGCACTGAGGAGGAGGCCGAGCAGCAGCTGGAGAGCACTGGGGATCTCCCTAGCAATCACCCCTTTCTTCTCCTTAACCCACATGCATGGGTCCCTTCCTCCTCTCCAATTCAGGTTGCTCAGCAGCCACACCAGCCTCTCTGCACATAGACAGCCTTGAGCTGCCACAGAGAGCAAGTGCCTGGCAGCTGCTGTTTCTCAGCTCTGACTTCCCCCAGCAGCTGAGTGTGATCAACCTTGCAAGAGCATATGGAGGTCTTTTCTTGGGATATTGTATTGTGGAAGCAGCTGGGAACTTATCAGTTTGGAGAAATTAGTGTTGAAAGGAGGGGTATGGTCAACACAGCTCAGGGGGCAGATACATTCTTTGTTTTTCCCTCCTCCTGTCTCCACTGTAAAAGCTCAAAGGAAATGCATTTTGCATGATTGATTATTATAGAGAAAAGTATCTTTTGTTTCCAAACCATGAATGTTAGTGATTCCTCAAACAAGTCACCTGTACCACATCTTTTTCCTTAAACATACAGTGTGCTTGCTTCCAGAGCTCAACAACATCATGGGTTCTCCTGATGTCCAAGGAGCAGTAGGAGTAGAACATGAGTAACAGAACATCCTTTGAATGAGACTTAAGTACTGAGGTGGTGTTATGGCTTCAGAATCTAGAAGTGCAATAAAATTGGGCTGTCTTTTGTGATATCAACCACAAATTGTCCTCCAAATTCCTAAAATGTCCTCTTAAGAATGTTTTATTCATATATGTATTAATTCTTTTTATATCATTTCCATTTCATATTATCCCAGATCATGAGATATTAATTTATTCTGTGAATTTCCAGAATCTAGTGAAAAGATGCATTTCTTTACCTTCCTGATCACATTAGTATGAATTATATTTCCATTAAGAATTTGCCTAATCAGGAAATATTTTATATTTAATTTATATTTAATGTGCAATACTTGTATAGTAGTATATATGTGGGTAATGCTTAATTGGTGAGTTCATCCTCATCTGGGAACTTGCTTAGGGAAGAACCTCAATGGTTGTAGTATATTTTGGATGGTATTCCCAAATAACTGCTTAAAAAATTAATATAACCCTTGTAGATCATCCCACACATTTAGTTTTTCCTCTTACAGAAGTCCCTATATATTTTTGACACTTGACTGATTTCCTCTGACATAGCCATAGAACTAGGGGAGGTAATAAGGCCAGAACCCCTTTACTCTAACTTCCCAAAGAGAAGAGGGAAAAAAAAGCTATTTAAATCTTCATTAGAGATCCGCCATCATTATGAATTCAAACATGCTTCAATTTAAAAGTAAAATACAATTATATTTGTGTTTCCACAGTATGAAAAAATCATTTGATATCTATATAGAAAAGTGAAACAGAGCGCCCGTTTTGATCATTTTGACATAATTTATAATGACACTTTAGTAAAGCCATACTCTAATATACTACTCCCGTTAGCTGGCATCTCTAAACATTACATGTATGCCGGTGCTCTGTCCTCTTGTAAGCCAATTAGGAGGTAGGCAGAGCAACAGAAATCAAATGCAAGTGTCCAAATGCTACGACATCATAATTTTCCACCAGAGTGATACAACATAAGGACTACTCTGGCCGCATTCCTATCTTAAACCCGTCATGTAATGTTTCTTAAACTTTCTTACATGAGGAACCCCATTGAATATCTCATAGCAGTTGAAGCTCCTCCCACTTTCCAGAAAAAATTCAAGCAAGATTTTTGAAAGATTCGCAGGTAAGCCCACTTATGGCCTCACTAGGGATGCAGCACACAACTGGAGGAGCTGCACATACAGACGTGATGTGAAGGGCACCCCTTGGAGGTAGGCAGTGAAGGAGTCCAATTCACAGATTATCCAAGATCACCTTTAGACCCTGGATCCTCGATAAAAATCCCTGAGTAATGCCTTTCCACCTCAGTGACAGATCCCTGCGCCAGGGCAGTGGCAGGAAGAGGTTACCACTTTCTTTAGTAGGCCACCTGGGCAGTGAATGTGAGCCATTTCTGATAAGTAGACATTTTTGCAAAACTGCACCGCAAAATGTAGCACATTTTCAAGAGTTACTAAATATCTCAATTAATATAAAGCAGAGGATAATAGGATTATGTAGGTCAAAACATCTGCATTAGTAACAAGTCTGGAATCACAAGTTAAGGGGCCCATTCTATTCCTTTTAGGATCACCGAAGAAACATTAGGGAAATTCCTTTATTTCTCTTAATTATCTAGATAAGAGAAATAATATTGAGTCCAGGCTTTTATGCCTAGTGACTGCTACAATGTGGGTTCCATATAGTGACCACAACCATGCATTTCACCTGTGCAAGCCATATTGAGAAGAATACATGAACAAACATTTTGTGTGTGATTTTAAGGTATCTTCGTGTCCAATTTAGTCGCATTGATGAGTCAATCAGCTCAGCCATAAGGCAGCTGCAAATCTGGATACTGCACAAAATGCTCAATTTGTTGGCCATATGTAGACATAGACTCTGTGATGAATAAGCAAGACTAAACCAAGCCTCTTATATGGAGAATGCACATGCATGTTGATGAGCCATAAGATCCGCTGCTGACTTAGGAAAGCAGAAAGGAAGTGCGAAAAAATCCATCTTTCAGAAAAAAAAAAAGCACACAAACTTTTACTAACTTTCATTTGCCAAGAGGTTTAATTTATTCATACCTGTTAAGGACACAAAAGCCATTCGCTCTATTGACTTCTAGAATCAGTAAATTTATTACTAAAGATTTGTACATGGGAAATGTGGTCAATGGAGACAATTCACTACTGCAGAAGGTCAATGGGACACATTAATTGGACACATGGCCAATTCTCTAAAGCATGAAGGATCATTTTAGAGCTAGCATTACTACTTGTAGTTAAATAGACAGGTAAATGTTAAAAGGGCAAACAAATCTCATTCCCCCAGGCATTTGCTAATGGCCGGGACTCCAGGAAGTCAGCTCCTATTTCCTACTCATCTGTCCCAAGCCCTGTGATACCTATTCTGGGGAAATAATTATTTCTCCGTGCCCTCTGCAGTCTGTGGGCTAGGTGGCCTTGGTCCTTGACTGGCCCTTGAATGCCAGGCACGCTGTGAGCAGCTGTGCTCCAGCTGCACCATGGCCGGGAGGAGAGCCCCTTCTACAGGCTCCAGGCAATATTTCAAACTGTGAGAAATACGTCTGTAATGTCCTTTTCACCTTAATTCCCCCTTCATCTTTCCCTGCTCCTGTCAGGGACCCTGGGATCTCCTGGTGCCTCCCTCCCTCGTGGGTCTGTCACTTCACTACAGAATGTCATCTAAAACTGTCCTTCCAGAGTAGCACTGTGAGCCTGTGGCCCTTCTTGGCATCTCTCCATCAAAACTGCCCTGGCCAATGAGCTATTGTCTATGGAATTTCCAATCAGCAAGAATGAATCTGACAACATGTATCTGATATATGTGGTTAGCAAGACTTCTGGTTGTTTTAATCTGAAAAAGAGATACTTATGGACATTTTAGGAGGCATGACAGGGTATGAATACATATATTTTGGCAAAGGGAAATTTGGGAGACTACAGGTCATACATTTATGACTGTGATCATTTGGCTCTGAAATTTGCCATTACAACAGAACCAAACAAAACTTAACACCCTAGTGTTTATTTTTTGTTTTGTTTTAACATATCTCAATTCTTACTCTCTCTGGAAAGTGTTCCCTGGATATCTTAAGTCTCAGTGATTCTGACCTAAAGATTGAAAAGATAAGTAAGTGGTAAATAAAATATCCCTCATATGTGAGAGAGGCCCTCGCATTTCATTGGACCTGAAGATTTATAATTCGTTTGCTTATTTACAAAGTTTTCCGCCTATGTTGGATACTCAGAATATTTCTCATATACAACTCCCTATAACCAGGAGCCATTTTTCTGCCTCGTGCTCCTGCTTTCAATGGGGTCATTTGAAAAAAGTACAGAAACTGCATTCTAAGCTCCCAAAGGCATCTTGGTTTGCAGAAGGCTGGAGACCAGCTTCAGGGCTTGCAAATATGATGGAGGGCGTTTCACCTCAGCATCCTGAATCTTAGCCAACTTGGGTTAATAGTGCCCAAAAGTAATTTCTGGTCTACTCACATGGTTGGAAGGGGATGGCATGATGGCGGCAATTTCAGACATCCACCTCCCAGATGAGCATGGCCATATGGACACAGAGCTGGAAGGGAAATATGATGAGTTTGGAGGCAGCAAATATGAATGGGTAAGGAAGCAATCTGAGCCAAAGTGCCAGTAAGAGCAGGGCACAAATGAGGAAAAATTGTTTAGCAAAAACAGCTTATGGCTAGGGATCAGGGTACCTGAGATTTTTCTGGCGTTACCTCCATTCAGCTAAGCAACCTTGGAGAAGCTATTTATTCTATCTAGAAATTTTTGGAGTGTTTGTGTGTGTGTGTGTGTGTGTGTGTGTATGTGTGTGTGAGCGCGCACACGCATGTACATGTATATGTGAAATAAATGAATTTCATTGTTTATCCCTACAGTTTCTTAAAGCTCCAGAATTATAAGGGAGGGATTCTTAAATAATATTTTGTTACCACATAATTCTGTTATATCTCTGTAAATCAGTAAACATTTCTATTTCAGTTTTATTTGTTTATATGTGAAATAAAAAATACTCATAGCTGCTTTACAGGTGCCTCCACAATCTAATTACTAATTCTATTATAGTTAGATATATGTGCACTACACATGAACTCTTATATATGTTCCATTCACTCTTATCAGGAATACCATGAAGTATTATTATTCCATTTTTATGGATGAGAAAACTAAAGGTCAGAGAATATAACATTTCCCAATGCCAGATAACAATGAGAATTTAGGATTTTCTGATGAAGGCCAAGTTCTTTTCACTGTAATACACTCATCCAAATGCATGTCTAAATTCCATAATAGACATAAAAATGGAAGTGTCTGCCCTTTATATAGCTTTCGAATTATCTATGGAATTGACATACAGCACATATTACAATAGCAAGATGAAAGATATTAAGAATAATATAAGGAATACAAAAAACTCAATAGAATACAATAATAGCACAATTTATTAAAGAGCCATAAGTGTCCTTGACAATCAAGATTTAGGGAAATAAAAATAAAAATATGGTTTATTGAGCACCTACTGTATGTGTCTGTTTCTCAAATTAGTTCAATGAATATGGTTTTCAGTTTAGATATACATTTGTTCATACATCCCAAACTGTATTAAATAATGACTTTTTCCACATGATAAATTAAAGTTCAGAAAAGTGAACTGACTTTCCTAGCACTCACACAGTTTCAGAGCCAGGATTTAAATTACAATAAACTACACAGTCCATGATTTTTCTGTCAAGGGCCAGCTGTATTGAATGTGGAGATCATGATGAGAGAGGGGCAGGAAGTTTTTCATGTTGAAACAATAGTGTAAGGCAGCGGTTCTCAACCTTGGCTGCACATTAGAATCACCTGGGAATCTTTTTAAAATCCTGATTTCTGGGCCTCATCCTCCAGAAATTCTGTTTATTTGTTACTAATGTTGTGGCCCCACCCCATAACAAAGAAACAGAATTTCCGGATATGAGGCCCAGAAATCAGGATTTTAAAAAGATTCCCAGGTGATTCTAATGTGTAGCCAAGGTTGAGAACCACTGATGTAAGGAAATACACAAAAGATAAAAATCTATCTTAGGGAGAAAATTCAGAAATCACTTGCCTATCAGAAGACTTATGTGTAGGAAAAATGGGAATAATAAAAACCAAAGGCTGATTTTTTTCAAATGGTATTAGTTTAGTTATAAACCTAAAAACATACAAAAGTTATAAGATGCTGATGAAAGAAATTAAAAAAGAACTAAATAAATAGAGATATGCTGAAATTATGGATCAGAAGGCTCAATTTGGAAAATATGTGAATTCTACCCACACTGACCTATGGATTTAATGCACATTCTATTAAAACCACAGCTATATTTTTTGTTGACATAGACTAAATGATTCTAAATTTATGAAAGACACAGGCTCTAAGGAAAAAATCTTAAGATGGGAGGAATCACTCTTCTAATGTTAAGGCTTACTATAAAGTTATGATAACAGAGGCAGTGTAGTATAGATGGAGGGATAGACACATAGATCAATGGAACAGGTTTGATCACTCAGAAAATGACTCACAAATATGCCACACTGACTTTTGACAAAGGAGCAAAAGTGAAGGAGGAAGGACAACCTTTACAACAAACAATAAGAGCTGTTAAAAATCAAAAGGCAAGCCCTGGCCAGAGGTTTGGTTGGAACATAGTCCCATACACCAAAAGGTTGCAGGTTCAATTCCCAGTCAGGGCACATACCTAGGTTGGGGGTTCAATCCCTGGTCAGGGTGTATACAGGAGGCAACCGATGTATCTCTCTCTCTTTCTCTCTCTCTCTCTCTCTCTCTCTCCCTCTCCCTCTCCCTCTATCTCTCTCTCTCATCAATAAAAAAATAAATAAATAAAACAAAAAAAATGTCCTTGGGTGAGAATTAAAAAAGATGAAAAGGTAAAAAAATTACATACATACATACCATACATACACAATAGTACCTTGATTTAAACCTAACACCTTTTAAAAACTACACAAAATTAATCACTGACTTGAATGTAAACATAAAACTATAAAACTTTTAGAACAAAATAGATCTTTAGAATTTGGGGCTAAGCAAAGTATTCTTAGACTTAATATGTGTTTCTATTTCTCTGAACAAAATGGCATGATGGTTTAAAGGAAAAATTCATAAGTTGAATCTCATCAAAATCAAAGTCATTGCTCTGTGAAAAAATCCTGTCAAGAGGATGAAAGATGGTTTGCATTTTGAGGAAGAGGAATGCAAGGACCAAAGCCATTTGATCTCAAGTTCACGTAGAGGTTTTGTGGCAACAGAACCGTGCCTTTGAGACTTCATATTTCCACTCAAAGACAAAGTTTCTTTGCTTTGTCCAGTGGGTTGTTCTTTTTTCAAGACCTTTTGAGACCATGGATACCAGACTATCTAAACTGAACACACTCGTCTTGCTGTAGCATAGATCGACAAACTTGATTTTTGTGTCCATCTACTACATTTTCTAAATACCATATAAATTGAGTATACTATCCTTTTCTATCCCCAAGGAGGAGTGGGTAACAAAGTTTCCCTGTGAAATAGAACATGTTTTCTTTTATCTTTTTTTTATTAAATCTTTATTGTTCAGATTACATTTGTTCCTCTTTTTTTTCCCCCCCATAACTCCCCTCCTCCCAGTTCCCACCCCACCCTCCGCCCTCACTCCCCACCCACTGTCCTCATCCATAGGTGCATGATTTTTGTCCAGTCTCTTCCCGCATCTCCCATTCCCCTTTCCCCCCAAGAATAGTCAGTCCATTCCCTTTCTATGTCCCTGATTCATTATAATCACCAGTTCATTCTGTACATCAGATTGTTTATTCACTTGATTCTTAGATTCACTTGTTGATAGATACATGTTTGTTGTTCACAATTTGTATCTTTACCTTTTTCTTCTTCCTCTTCTTAAAGGATACCGTTCAGCATTTCGTATAATACTGGTTTAGTGGTGATGAACTCCTTTAGCTTTTCCTTATCTGTGAAGCTCTTTATCTGACCTTCAATTCTGAATAATAGCTTTGCTGGATAAAGTAATCTTGGTTGTAGGTTCTTGGTATTCATCACTTTGAATATTTCTTGCCATTCCCTTCTGGCCTGCAAAGTTTCTGTTGAGAAATCAGCTGACAGTCGTATGGGTATTCCCTTGTAGGTAACTGAGTTTTTTTCTCTTGCTGCTTTTAAGATTCTCTCTTTGTCTTTTGCTCTTGGCATTTTAATTATGATGTGTCTTGGTGTGGTCCTCTTTGGATTACTTTTGTTTGGGGTTCTCTGCGCTTCTTGGACCTGTAAGTCCATTTCTTTCACCAGGTGGGGGAAGTTTTCTGCCATTATTTCTTCAAATAGGTTTTCAATATCTTGCTGTCTCTCATCTTCTGGCACCCCTATAATTCTGATATTAGTGCGCTTGAAGCTGTCCCAGAGGCTCCTTACACTATCTTCGTATTTTCGGATTCTTTTTTCATTTTGCTTTTCTGGTTGGGTGTTTTTTGCTTCTTCGCATTTCAAATCTTTGACTTGATTCTTGCGCTCCTCTGGTCTGCTATTGGGTGTCTGTATAATATTCTTTATTTCAGTCCGTGTATGCTTAATTTCTAGTTGGTTCTTTATCATAGCATCGAGGGTCTCATTAGTTTTCGTGAGGCTCTCATCAAGTTTATTGGCAGCTTCTAGCACATTATTGCAAGCCCTCAAAATTGTGTTTTTTTAGCTCTATATCCTCCATTTCTGTCATGTTTTTTTGTCTCCGCATTTTTATGCTTTCTTGGTGCACCCCCTTGTGGTCTTTGTGCGCATTCTTGTTCTAGTTAAGCCTTGATTGTTGTAGTTAATACTAGAGGGATTTGACCACCAGGCCTACTGGCTGTGAGAATCAGCTGTGTCTGCCAGGAAAACTTCTGTCCTCTAGGGAGGTGCTAATCTAGCCTTTGCCTGAGGCGATCCGGCAAATGGCTCTGCGCAGGGCTTGGGCGGGGCGGGTCGCAGGGGATCAACAGGGCGGGTGGAGGAAGCAGTTATGGCTGCTCTCAGTCCCGTTCCCAGAGGCTCTGCTTCTCAGAACCCCAGCAACTGCTGCAAACCTCGGAGAGAAAACTGCCCTCACGTTCCAACTGATGCCAGACAATCCTGCTTCTCCCGTTTGAGTCTGAGTCCCTAGAGACTCGCCCGGATCTGGAGCTCAGAGTCTGAGACTCCCTCCTGATTGAAAACGACAACCGCGCCCTCAGCCACCAGCCAGCTTTGCGCGCACACCACCGCACCTTTGTATTTTCCACACTGCGCCTCCTCTGAGCCTCGGTATGCTGTTGTCTTTCCTTCTAGTTGAAGAGTCTCTCCTCAGCCAGCCTTCCTGTGGTTCTGGGTGATGTCCCTTCCGTCCCTTAGTTGTATTTTTGAAGTGGTTGTTTGCGGCAGCAGTCTCCGGTGTTTACCTATGCCACCATCTTCACGGTTGTTCTTCTTTTATCTTTAAGCAGCCTTTTTTCATGTTCCTATATAGACCAACAATGATGCATCATCTTCCCTCTTTTATTGCAAAATGGGGCCTAGGAGATTTGTACATACATCCCAAATGTTACATACTAGAATTTATAATACCAACACAACTATTAGGCTTTAAAAGTCATAATGTTTTAAGCCTAATCAACTAAAATACTATAGAATATACACAATCAAACCTCTCTAAGGGGATTAGGCAGAAACCATTTTAATTTATATATTCTTGAGTGTGGTGCCAAGAGTGCTACAAAGATGAAAACAAAGAAACTGCTGAGTAAGTAATCTTTTAAAATCCATCAACAGAAGAGTTGTCTTGCATTGGGATAAAATGAGGAATAGCACCATGTTTCAACCATCTCATGTACTAAAAAATGGCAGACT
>NW_005871064.1:7791773-7875792 GCF_000147115.1 Myotis lucifugus
AAGATGACATTTGACCAGTATTTACTGTTTTCTATGTCTTTTTTTAAGTATTTATCTTTATCCACCATTGGCATGCATCATGTCTATCAGACTAGTAAATAATGTTTCATTGGAATATAGTCACACTCATTTGTTTATGTATTTTCTCTAGCTTTTTCACATTGTAAAGACAGTGTTTAAGAGTTGTGAGAGATACTGCATGGCCCCCAATAGTCACCACCTCACCCTTCTATCGAAAATGATTGCTGCCCCTGTTATGGAGAGAGGTGACTCAAGCCCTCTAGCCATCATTGTCAGGTTGAATTAATTGAGCAGAGCCATTGCCAGTACAGCCAAATTATGCTGAGATGAAAGAGATATTTTTTAAGTTTAATTTACCTTTAAAATTTAACACCATCTTAAAATGGGAAACTTTAGCATTACACCTATTAAGAAGTCTAAAACTAGAGGTTATCAGGGTTGATGACATCCTGATAGGAATTCAGCAATATTAATACCACTGAACAGTAAATACTGTTAAGATCTTCCATAATTCCTTCCATCTCTCTGCTCCATCATCTTAACCTTAGCAGGCTGGCTCTGATGCCAACTACTCATGATCCTAAGACAGTGGGCAAATCTAAAACAACACATTTTCACATAGCAAGAGCCAAGATCATAATAAAACGTATTCCTCTTCATTCTTTTTATTTTATTTTATTTAGGGATAAAACCCTTAATAAACCCATCAGCAAACTTCTCCTTAAGTCTCATTGGTTGGGTTTCAACTCCCCTCACTTTGTTCTTGAACATTAAAAAGTAAATGCTAACAAGGGAGATATATGAAGCAATTTCAAATTATGAAAAATTTATTTTTTTGGGAAAAAAAGAAATGAGAAGAATTCAAAAGATGACAATACATCCAATGTCATGTATGGTGTGAAACATGTAGACCTTAAAACAGGGAAGAATTCTAAGGTGGATGTCCGGGCTAGTTCTCTACATCCATGACTGAACCTACGGTGAATTTTAGAAAATATTCTAGATATATACATATTTATTGCATCTCAAATCTCCCTCAGAAAACACCAGCCTAAGATTGTCTCACTAAAAGATATCTTGAAGGATAATGTTCCATTCTACCAGGGCAATGCTATAGATTCTCAGAAGGGTTCACACTAAATGGGGTTTTCCATTTTTTTAAAATATATTTTATTGATTTCAGAGAGGAAGGGAGAGAAATAGAAACATCAATGATGAGATAGAATCATTGATTGGCTGCCTCCTGCACACCCGCTACTGGCAATCGAGCCAGCAACCCGGGCATGTGCCCTTCACCAGACTCAAACCCAGGACCCATCAGTCCTTAGGCTGAGGCTCTAACCACTGAGAAACCGGCTAGGGCTCCACTTTTTTTTTTAATGACACTGAATAAATTTCCAGATTTAGCAGGTGGATTTGAACAATTAAATCTGTGCAGATAAGCATGTGTAAATGCCATATTCATTTCAAGCTTGTTCTTCCCTGAACCTCTCTTTGCCAAGAACAAGAGAAAATGTGCTTAATGGTTGTCAAATGGCAATAAATAAAATAGGCCTTCCTTCAATGGTCATTTATAAATTATCTAGTACACCTGTATTTTTTAACTGAAATAATTTTTTAATAACATTTTAATTTCAGAGAGAATATTCAGAGTTTTCAGAACAAAAATTCCTTGAGACATGTAGAAAAGACCTCTAGGATAAATGTGTACCTATTTTAGTTTAGCCTGTAATATTTTTATATTGTACTTATAAATCAAATGTAACTAAGCAAGGGAATATGATGATTTGATTTTGAGAGGCACTCAAAAAGCTCAAGTGATTAAAACATGTTGGTGGCTCTTGCTTTAAATATAACTAAGATTACCATTACAGGTTGAACTAAAGAATGAATGAATGGTGAATTTTGTCACAGGAGATATCAAATTTCCTGACTTTTCAGGGAAAATAGACATTTGAATTTTATCAGAAATGTTCACTCCTCCTTTTTCAGCAACTTTACTTAGGGAAGAAACTCTAAAGAATAAATACAAATCTATAACCACTCTGCAAAGTTGTCAGTGACCTTGAACAGGACACATAGATAAGAGATAAGAATCTGAAAATCAGTGGAACTAAACTGAGAATTGACAAAGGGCTAGCAAGAAGGTTTTGGCCTTGGACCAGGAAGAACAGAACAGAGCTCTGAATTAAGGACTGCGGGAGCTTACTGTTTAGGTAAGCTTGCAGCAGAAAGGTATTTACGTGGGTTGGAGAGAGAAAAAAAGACAGATACTGTCAATTTTTTTTTTCTTTGCCTTCACTGAACATCAACGTGGCATTGCTCTCATCAGTCAGAGAACTAAACTTTAAAAAACGTGGTGTTAAATTTTTTAAATCCTGTAGTGTGAAGGCATTATCTCTTTATTTTATTGTTGTAGTCATCTGATAAGGAAGATAAGTTTTCACTGAAAAACAAATTCAGCTCTGAGTCGCCAGTAACTCTAACACACACACACACACACACACACACACACACACCCCCTTTGGTTAGAAATGAAATAATTCAATCACAAACATATCCTGTTCCTTGACAGGTCAATTTGATTTGCCCCTCAGCCTGACAGGGATATGACTGAAGAGGACACATTTCTAACAGAGTACCCGAAGCTCTAAAACATTCCACACTTTATAACATGAAAAGGGACATTTGACCAACTAGGAAAGAGGCCCCATTGGCGACTTCACAAAGTTCTTGGAGAAAAAGCAAACCTATATGTTTGTTTCTTGAGTACTTTATGCAAATGACTTGATGTATATGCACATGTTGGTGAGAAAATGAATGCAAAAAAATGGAAGTTCCAATGAATGAATATATTGAATTGCTAAAAGCAACATATTGCAACTTATGTTCTGAGAGCTCTTTGCTCACCATGAAATCCCCAAGCTGAACGTATTCGGTAGAAATGCAATAAGGTATGGAATAGTTCCAGGTTCAGATGTGAGCACAGATACAAACACAGTGAATGCCGGAATGTGTATTTGATGCTGTTGTGCAATGTTGAGAAAATAAATTGGATGTTGTTCATGTTGCTAATGCACAAACAGAATGAATGCTAAAATGAAGTTATCTGCTGACTTTGGAATCTCATTTATCCCCTGCTGATTCATATCATCTGTTTTGGTTATACACGTGATGTAAACATTCATTTTGTGAAATCCCACTCCTGAATCTTCAAACAACTTTACCCAAGCTTTTGAAAATTAGCACTAGTTCAAATACCAAGAGAATGAAATAATTGATTTCAAGCTGGTTTAAGAAAGTATTTTCTGGGCTTGGTGCTCTGTGGAAATAAACATTTTTAATTTTTTAAGAAAAGAGAATGTTGCTTCTTGTACTTAGGCATATCAAAATGTTTATTTACTAACAAAACAAAAAACTTTGATCTTGGTATAAAGAACCTTAAAATACAATTGGAAAAGACAAGGACTATATCTTTTTGACACCATTAAATTAAACTACAAAACCAGAATAAATAATCATTATAATATAAAGCAATATGTATTTAGGTGTCAAGCTTAGTAACAATAAATTGCTATAGGAAATTAAAGAATGGAAGTGTCATGGAAAGCATATCATGATGAAGGTTTTTGAAGGATTTTATGGCTAGCCATTGAGTTAGAGCATAAGAAGAAACTAAGCTGTGATTATGAGAGAAGTCATTTCTGTTGGATCAATCCCAGCAAAGGAGAAGAGATGAGGATAAACTCAGTATGCCTGGAAAATAAGAAAAATCTATATGTTATTCTCTTTATTTTGTGTTTGCTATTTGAATATGGAATTCTAGGCCTTTGGACAAACTCTCAATATAGACTTAACGGCTGCTTGAGGATATTTACACTTTCCTTTTGCCTACAATGTATGATTAGATACTTGAAATCTAGCCGGCTTGTTTTATTCTTGAATTTTATAATAAGTTGATCCTTTAATAGAATTAAATAGATCCTTTTCTATAAAATGTATCCACTGTACAATTAAGTCAGGAGAATCCATGCTGTGATGATGGTTGGCTTAAATAGTCTTGAAATTTAGGGTTTCTTGAGTCTGAAATTTAGTTGTTGAACAGCTTTTTTATTTTTTAATTGACTAGAATATTTCATTGACTTTTACAAATAGAAAACCTCTCCCTGGTGAGCCAGGAAATAGAAAATAGAGTTTAGTGAAAGAAAAATATGTCAAATGTGATTGACAAATTTAAAGAACCAGACACACATTTTTGGGGAAATCACATGTGATTAGTTTTTGCCGTTATTTATACCTCATGACATGATATTTGGGAAGATCATCTCCTGTGACACATGAGTCTTGTTTAGGCAACCATCCATGCAATGCTGAACATTTTAGTTAATTTTTAATCTTTGAATATATTCTCACACATAAGGGTAACACCAAGCCTTTTCACTATGAAAGACAAGGAACCTTCCTTTTCCTACTCCAAACACAAAGAAATTCTGAATAAAATATGGTAAAGGGATCTCAAGTAGACACTGGGGCCTGAGTGAGATCAAAATTGAAAGTCAAACCTCACATACACTTAGGAAGCGAGGTCTTTGCATTTCTAAGCGTTCTGAGACAAAGCCTAGGTGCATGTGTGGTATGATTAGAAACTGAGTCTCAGGAGCCTTCCTGGAAAGTTCAAGAACAGAAAAGTCACCGCTGTGGTTGGAGGAGAATGAGAAAATATGAGGACATTAGCTCAGAGTGTTAATGAATAGCCAGATCACAATGGGTACTTTTAAGAGAGGCAGGGATGAAAATAGGAAAGTTATTTCTGAGAATATGGTCACCATTCAAGTAGGAGGTAATATGGGATTACCCAGAATGGTAACAGTAGAGGTGATAAGAATGTAATATCCTGGATATTACTATAAGGTGAGTCACTAGGATTTTCTGACAGATATGTGTGAGATAGTTATGGAAGGGTCAGAGATGACACTACATTTTTTTATTATTTTGGTAATGGAAGGATGAGGTCATTAATTGAGATGAGGAAGACTTTTTAAAATGTCATTTTTTGTCAGAAAAAAAAATCAGAACTCAGTTGTAAGATAATGCTAAGGTTGAGATGGCTGTTAGAAAAGTAAGTCCTTGTCAAGTGGACAGTTGGATACATGAGTCTGGATATAATGGTAGAAGTCTGGATTAAAGATGTAAATTTGGAGATCATCAGTGTGTAGATAATATGTAAATACACTATACATGATGAAATCACCAAGAAAATGAATAGATTAATGGTTGTTAAATCATGTTTTTGAAAGACTGTATCTTCTGTCCAGGGTAGGCTGTAAACTGCATGCTCAGGGCTATGACGAGGGAAAGATTCACGCCACTCTTATGTAGTAAAAATCTTACATTGGGAAATTAATAAGAAGTCTGGCCAAGGTTCAATGTAACTTATGAGTCTCCAGAGAGAGAAATAAAGACATGCACCTTAAAATGCTTCCTGAGGTCAGGCTTATATGTCTCCATAAAACACCATGGCCATTGAAGGTGACAGCTGTCAGCTTTTACAAAACACAATAAGACATCAGCACATACTTAAGTAAGAAATCAAAATGGACACTCACAAAACAATGCTAAGTAGAGCATATTATGAAAACAAATGAATGGCATATTTGAAATATTGTCATTTGTAAAAATTTTTAAAACATTTCTTAACAATTGATAGCTGTATTAAAAATAGATGTTTCATACATGAAGCAGGGTATATTACTTTAGAAGATAGATGTGAAGAAGTTATCCTTACTGCATCTCAGAAAGATAAATAGAGTGAATGTATAAGAACAATATTAAGAGATATAGAGAATAGAATGAAAAGGGCCATCTTAAATTTAATGAATAATAAGCACAGAATAAGAAAAATGAATTGATAACAAGATAATGGCAGGAATTTTCCAGAATTGAGTAAAGTTGTAAGCCTTCAACTCGAAAGAGAATCATAGTGTCTTAAGAAGTGTAAATGAAAAGAAATCCATACCTAAGCACATCATGGTGAAATTAGAAAACACCAAAAACAAGGAGAATATCTAAACTGTAACCAAAGATTATTTAATAAGAAAAATAACTATGCAGGTCTAATACTTTTATTGACCTTACACCTTCTCAACAGCAATGATGAATGCAATAAAATAGAATAATGTATATATAAAAAACAAAACAAACAACAACAACAAAAAACACAGAGAAAACCATTGCCAATCTAGAATTGTATAGGCAGTTGCACTATTATTCTGGAGTACAAGTAAATAAAAACATTCTCAGGCAAAGACACAGTTTACCATACACAGAACTTCCCTAAAGATCTAATTAGAGATTGGACTTCATATTTTTGCATGTGTATTTTCATTTTTGGTCCAAGGACTTCAATAAAACCCTTTGGAAAATCTAATCAGGTATTCCCTAACTAGGAGAGAGAGAACAAAATAAAACTACTTTTTAAAACTAATTTTATTTATTTCAGAGAGGAAGGAAAAGGGAGACAGATAGATAGAAACATCAATGATGAGAGAGAATCATTGATCGGCTGCCGCCTGCACGCCCCTACTGGGGATCAAGCCTGCAACCCAGGCATGTACCCTTGACTGGAATCGAACCCGGGACACTTCAGTCCGCAGGCCAATGCTCTATCCATGGAGCCAAACCAGCTAGGGTGGAAATAAAACTATTTACATATTTATATACTTCTGATGCATTTGACTTTTAGAAACAGAAACCTGAAATGTCTTAAAGTATTATAAAAAAGACTGTTTAATAGAAATCAAGAACTAAGGTAGGCTCTAGGTTAGTAAATCAGTGGGTAACGGATATTAATGAGGGCCCAATGTATCGCTTTGACCTCATGTACAAGCTGAATTTGCTGCAAGCTATCTTCAGAGCCATAAATTAACTGTAGCGGTTCTGAAGAATAAGCAAGTGCATTCCCTGCCTTCTTATCAGAAAAAAAAAAAGAGAGAGAAAGTTTTTCCCTGACACCTCTGATAAACCCTCCCTCATGATCCATTAACCAAGATTAGAGCACCTACCCATTTTCAAACCTGGAGGAGACAAAAGAATTATGATTTTCTTAGAACTAATTTGTTAGGATTTGATGTTGAGGAGTCAATTATAAGGAAGAGAAAGGGATTGAGTAGGGTGTGTAGAAATCTAAGGCCTTGTCTCCATCCAGAGGAAGATGAACAGATTGATATATTTATCTGTATTTAAATTAGATAACCAGATAAATAGTAATAAAAAGGGTGGTGAATAATATTAACATGAAGAACATTAATAACACAAAAAATCATATTTAAAGCAGTGTATTATAAGAACAAAAGAAATATGACTTGATGAATAATAAACTGCCAAGAAGACATTATAATCATGTGCCTTTATGAAAAGAACATAGTTTCAAAGTACAAAAGGCAACTGATAGTGTTATCATAGATTTGTCATTGAAAACTTCATGCCCATTTAAATTTTTCCCAAGCAAATACACAATTACACTAATAAATGTTCTTCTCTCTTGTGTCCCTGCTGATTTGGAGCTTGGCTCAAGAGCCAAGGGAACCCTAGCAGGTTTGGATCAGTTGATAGAACATCGGCCTGCAGACTGAAGGGTCCTGGGTTCGATTCTAGTTAAGGGCAAGTACCTTGGTTGCAGGCTCCTGGCCCTGGTCAGGGCATGTGGGAGGCAACCAATTAAAGTGTCTCTCTCACACTGGTGTTTTTTTTCTCTCCATCTCCCTTCTACTCTCTCTAAAAATCAATGGAAAAAATATATTTGGGTGAGGATTAAAAAAATAAAAAGGAAGGGCCAAGGGTTCCAAATGTTTGTAAATATTCAGTTTAACAGAAGTGTCTACTCTGTTGGTGCAAGAATTCCCCCTATAGTAATTATGTCCATAGTTAACAAAGGCAGTGGCATATTAATAATTATTTTTCTTTAACCTGGCAGGACAAAATCTAGGTAGGAGAGTCATGGAAGTTGCACACCCGGCAGAGAAAAGAAATCAAGAGCCAACTTGCTTAAACATTCTCCATCTGCTCTTGCTCATAGTCAACTAACTTCTGTTGAGAACTCATAGTAGGCATGGCAGGGAGTGGGGAGGTGATGTCTCAAATGCGTAGCTACTAGGCAACCACATTACGCAAACCTCTGCAGCAACCATAACACCCAAACAAGCATACATCAAATATATATTCTATTTATTCTCTAATGGCTGTAAATTCACTTCTTTGGTATTTCAGGGTTATTCATTTTTGCAGTTTGGGGAAAGAATCTGTCTTGACAGGTTTTCTGGGAGTGTCCCAAAGTTGACTGGTGCATTTACACTGCATGTCCAGGGGCCATGTTATTCACTGGGCTTCAGTGTTGTCAGTCACTAGGGGAAAGCATTTGGGAACTAAAGTGGTTGCTTAGATAACCTCAAAATAAGTGAAAGGGCTAGAGTTTCTGGGTAAACTGGATCAGAATGAATGATTTTAGACTAGAGAGAGTCAAGAGGACATTAAGGAGAGATGTAGGATGTAAAAGTTGCTGTTGCCTTAATATTTTGCTAAGGGCCAGATTGAATGATCAGAGAAAACTCAGTCAGCTTTAAGCAGAAGCAGATTTGCAAATTGGGGTTGAATAGCAACGTGGCGTCACAGCTGCAGAAATCCAGATATTAATTTCTGAATTTCAGTTTTTCATATGCACAGCAGTTAAATTCATTTCCAGCCTTGTTACCAGGACTTTTGCAGAAACAGATAATTGATGTCTCTGACATGTTACAGCATGGAATTAAGAAGTCCAAAGTCTAATTAAGTAAACATGTTCGATAGCAAGTGTATCTATTAGTCAGTGATACAAGTGTCACCAGGTTGATGAATGTGTAAACCTTTCATAAAGTATTTAAATGTCTCCCTGACAGTCACTTATCCCCAGATGCACATAGTTATCAGTGCTTAGATATGAGATTAAAACATTTCAAATAAAAATATTTTGTTTTTACTCTGAAATATAACACAGACTAAAAGGATATAACACATATGAAAAGGACATAACACAAAAAGGTGCATATTAATAAATTCTTATGAAACAAACACCTATTTAAGTAAGAAATGCAAAGAGCCTGCACCCCTAAAGCCCCCACATGACTTGCTGATAACAAATATTTTGCCCTCATCCTTCTCCCTGTAAAAGGAAAGTTAAAGATGACTCTATTACTGTAACTGTTTCCTCATTTTCTTTTAGAGTTCTATCACTTTAGTATGTGTTTCTAAACTCTTAGGTTAGTTTTGCCTGGATTATGAGAACTGTTCATGTTGATTTATGTCACTATAGCATGTTCACTCTTATTTTATAGTATTTAATTGCATTCACTCTTCTGACTCAGACAGTTGTTTGGGATAGTTGTTTGGGGCTATTTCAAACAATGCTCTTGTGGGAATTTTGTACATGACTACTGGTACAGATATATACACATTTTGGGGAGAATATACCTAGGAGTGATATGTTCTGTTAACTGTTTATTATTTGTTATATGTATATATTCAATTTTGATAGTTAAATCCACAGAGTTTTTCCATGTGGTTGTAAAATTTAAATTCCTATAAATAGCATATAAGAATTATTAAGTGTTATGCTTGTCAAAATTTGACTTGTCAATCTTTTTTGGTAAGAAGATATGTTCCTTGTCCTTTCTCATTAAAATATATGGTATGCTTTCAAACTTGAAGGACAAACATTAACAGTTACTATAGCACATACTAGTTTTTATTATGCTGTTTACAAATGAGGTTCAGAACCTGTTTAGTGATTTGTTTTTGTTGTAAAGGACTTAAATCTTTTTTAAAAGATTAAAGATAGAATTACCTATCTTTTTCTTATTTATTTATAGACGTTCTCTCTCCTTCCCTCTCATTTATCTTCATCATATAACTCTCTAGTATATTATCTCATATCTTTATCATATCTAACATATGGTCCCTTTGTTTATTATTTATGTGGCACACTCTTTTTATTCTCTTAGCCCCTATTCTTTTAATGGTGTCCCTTTAATGCAAAGATGTTCTTAATTATTTTAGTGTTTTATATGACTTGTTCAGGGAATTTTTTACCTATTTTATCTTCTAGAAGCTTACTTTAAATTTTTATGTTTACATTTATTTCTACAATCCTCTTGGAATTTATTTTTGTTACATTAAAGGTAGAGATGAAATTTCACTGTCTTCCAAACAGAAATTCATTTGTCCCAACACCGTTAATTGCAATAACTTTTATTTCTTTCCTACTCTCTAGAGTTTCATCTTTGTCATCAGTCAAGTGCACTTCTAAGCATGAGTTTCTTTCTGGTCTATTGGTATATCAGAATATTTTTACATTAATTTCAGACTCTTCTAGTTACCTAAATAATTTGGTTTTATTTCAAGAGAGAAAGCCCTTCTAAGAAGATATGTTCTGTGTCCCTTTTCATCAAAATGTACGGGATGCTTTCAAACTTAAAGGACAAACATTAAAATTTACCATAATGAAAATTTGATTGTTATGAAACTCCTTGGTGCCTTCACCCAGCATTCCGCACCTCTCCAAGGTGCTATCCTATCCAAGGCATCTGCCAGGTGGATGGGCTTGGAATTTAATGAAATTTGCACTGGATGGAGACTGTACCAAATATAATTTAGGAAACAAAAATCAGAGGGACTGGCCAAGCATAAATTCAAAAAGAAGGCTGCATTTTAATACTGGAAAGACTAAGTCCAAACACAATTTCTCCTGAGCCAAGATTGAGGTTATAGAAGCAGGAGTTTATTTTATATATTTATGGGATCAGGCAGGAAGGGTTTGGGATGGAGGAAGGTGACTTCCAAGGTGATTGCTGCAAATATCACTGCATCTTTGCTGCCTGCATTACTGGTGACAAAAGTAAAAACCAAAGGGCATTTAAGGTTTCTGTTGGAAAAGGAATTTAGTGATTGCTTTTTCTAAAGCATTTTTTTTTCCTAGCATGATATTTTAGCACTACTCTAATTGCTAAAATTAGAAACTTCACCTTCTAAGTGTCAACATCTGAAAACAATTGAATGAAAATGGTCTGATACAGACAAGAGAATGGAAAAGAAGGTATATGCGGCAACCTCATTCTCATCTTTAAAACTTTGTTGTTGCTTTATCTTCTTTCTTAAATGCCTGCACATATACCTCTAATCTTGGCATCAACTCCTCTATGCTCACCAAATTTTCTCTTTTATAAAGTACAATTTAAGATCTGTGAGATCATGTTTATCAGTATCAGGCTGCAACAATCTGTCTTTTCTTTACAATGAAATATTTAAAAAAATAAAAATAAAACAGCCCAGCCAGCATGGCTACGTGGTTGAATGTTGACCTATAAAACAGAAGGTTTTCATTCTATTCCTGGTCAGGGCACAAGTCTGGGTTGCAGGCTCAATCCCCAGTATGGGGCATGCAGTAAGTGGCCAATCTATGATTCTCTTTCATCATTGATGTTTCCATCTCTCTCTCCCTTTCCCTTCCTCTCTGAAATCAATAAAATATATATTTAAAAAATCTGTCACATTACATGTCATCTCACTGTACCAGTTTTCTCCCATGAGTATTATTTATTTTAGTATAATGATTACTTTTCATATAATTAGTGTGTCCCAATAAGTTTTTAATACATGCTGACTGATTGGCTTGTGTGATAGTCCTAACATTGATAATTCTCTAAATGCAATAATGACAAAAGGTGAAATGGCTACGACCTAAATGGAAGATATTTTCAAGTACACAAATCTGGAAAATAGCATTACAGTTATAATTTTGGCTATACAAGGAATCAATACAAGTTTGCCCTGTCCTTGCTCCATTGTGGTCATATTGACACAATGGAGGGTCTGTAGTATTCAGGAGAAACAGAGTTAAGGATTATAGAAAGTTGGTTACCATAGATTTAGGTTATTTTTTGGGGGGGTACTACAAATGTTCTTTTATAGAATTGAAGATCTCTGGCTTTTCTGTAAGCATCCTGGGAAATGTATATTCCCAAAGCAGACTCAGTAGTTTCCATATCAATGTGAAGATTCTTTTTTTCACACTCTGGTAATGTTCTTCTTAAGCATTCCCACATGCACTAACTCTCTCCACCGCTTCCCCTAGAAGACTGTACTCTTTTAGAGAATCCCTCACCCCATGAATGCATATTATCTCTCATCTTGAAAAATGCCAATAAAAAAGCAAATTATATTTGTTCTCTAACATGTTCGCTGCAAACCATGACTGATTAGTGTTATATGTGACATCCATAGGAACAATAATCAAGGTTATGTTAGCATTGATTTTTACAGAGGTGAAGTCCCTTTGATGTATTACTCCATCAACACCTGCAATGACAAAATTTGCACATGAAATTAATCCAAATTAATTATACTGTTGGTAGATAGCACTGACTTTTTTATGTTACAAAATAAATATTAATTTAGTGATTTTTTTTCACCTTGTGAGACTTATTTAGTTAAAGGAGGGGGCCTCTATTGATCAATATTGTGAAATAGAAAAGAAAGGTTAGACAACTGAAAGGGCCTGAGAAGCTGATCTAGTCAATTGGTAACAACTCAAGTCTTAAGACATGGTAGCACTATTTTATTTTCATTTTTACCACTTGAGCTTCGAATTCAGGTTTCAGAGAAAAAGTGCTCAATCCTATATGACCTATATTTAATATTGACTTTTATCCTCACATGAATTTATAGTTCTTCGCATACCTTTTGACTTTACCACTGAGTCTAATGGCCTTAGCCTCTTCTATACTAAGAAAAAAATATTTAACCCCATGATGGCAAACAGAACTGGGTGGTGCATTCTTTGAGGATCTTTTCTGTGATTTCTTTACTGTGATTTTTTTAAAAATTGCTGTGAAAACTGGGCCCAGGAGGTTGGATAGCTCTTCTGTGTTCCTAGTAGATAGGAGAGCATTCCAAAATTATATTTCTAAGAAAATTTATTCTTTAGTTAATACTTTAGATAAATACATACATAAATACTAAAGTGAAACATTCTTACATTACACACATCTCTAAGTGGGAGTTGGGGAAGCTGTGTATTGTATGTATCATAATTATAAGTATAAACATTATGTTATGTGTGAGGGGTATTTTGGGGAACGATTTGTCCCTATGTCCCTAAGTAGCCTCAGCCGTCTTTATTTTTCCAGCACTTTCACTGGCTCCTTAAGGTTCATAGCTGCTCCTCATAGTTTCTGATATATTGATTAATTTCACATTTAATTTCCTACTTGAGAGGATATCTTTCTTATCTTACAAAGACTTATGCATGTGTACAGTTACATTTCTGTGCACTCAGAGATCAAGTCTGCTGGATATGTGATCAAATTTTAGATGAATGAGTTGATTGGAAGTCTGGCCCTGGGAATTAACATCAACACCCTTCTTCCAGAAAGATTTGAATGGACCATTATTACATTTAAATAACTGAAGCCTCTTAATTTATGTAATGAAACTTTTCAGTAGACATGATTTGACCTATAGCATTGACAGCGAAACTGTCAAGCAATGAACTGAGTGATTATAGTGAATTCTATATTTTTTCTTAATTTTTGTATTAATCCCACTCTCAAAAGGCAATACTTTCTATTGTTTTTGCTAAGATAATTAATCATGGATGCCCTCTACTGTTAAAAGTCTCTCCATGTAAATTCATATTCACATTTGGGCTATTGTTAAACAGCTGGATGTGATGTGTTACCTGCTCGGTGATTTAATATTGTGAAGGGGTAATGGAACACAGTAGATAGAGATTAGGCTCTGAAATCAGATAATGTATTTATATCCAACTATTTTTATTATATTTATGAGTATGACATTGGTTAATAAGATCATGTAGGTTTCAAATGCACATTTCTATAATACATGATCTCTATATTTCATTGTATGCCCACCCCAAAAATGTCAAATCATCTTCCAACTCTGACAATTACTGGCTAAGTGACTTTAAGCTAGTGATTATACTAAGTTCCTTTATAATTCTTTATACTTTTAAAATATCTCCTAAAGCAGAGCCTAATTTTCTGTCAATTATACATATTGACAAAAAAACCATTAATAAGGTGTCATTAAAGGCTAGATGATATTTTCTTCTTTTTTTAAAAAAATATGTTTTTATTGATTTTAAGAGAGATGAAGGGCTCTAGAGGGATAGAAAGATAAAATATCCAGGAGAGAGAAACCTCAATCAGCTGCCTCCCACATGCCCTCCCCTCACCCCCAGGAATCAAGTCCACAAACCTGTGCATGTGCCCTGACCTGGAATCAAACTGGGACCTCTTGGTTCATTGGTGGACACTTAACCACTGAGCCACCCCAACCAGGCTAGATGATATTTTTAATTATCTCCAATGACCCTGCAAGGTGAATCCATTTCACTGTAATGTGGGAACCTTCTTTGGAGGATAGTCTCTGTAAGGCTGTTGTTCTATGAACCCTCAGCATAGATACTCCCATTCCTTAGAGAAAACTTATAATAGGGTTAACTATCTTTCCCCCTAGAAAGTGGAGGGAGTCTGTTGTAACCAACGTTCCAGCTGGTTTGCTGGTCTCCTCAAGGGAGTTATAATGCCTGGGTCTCAGCACATCTCTGTTGCTGATAGCACCGCATTTAGCATCAATGGCAGCCAGATCAGCTTGCTGAGATGGAGCTCCAATGAGGATTCATTTAGTCTACACCTTTGAAACCATTGCTAGTCCATTTGAGAGTCTATTGTGCAAATGTTACAGTGGCTGAAAACAGTGCCAACCAACAACCAGTAAATAAGCCATTATGTTCACCTGCTGCTTAAAAGTCCCCTCCATAGTGGATGCTATCTGGTGGGAAATGAGGTGAAACCAAAAGGTTAGCATACAATGTGCTCAGTCCCATACGTTTATCTACATGCCTGTTCCTAAGATCTTGTCTTTGATCTTCCGATCAAACATCTTCTAGACCCTGATTAATAGGCTAAATCATATGCCACCACCTAGGAATTTCTGTATATCCTCCCCTCAGTCATCATCTCAAGCCGTATGGACTTTCCAGCCGATTTTAATGTTTGAATTTCTGCCCACTGGAAGCATTTCCCTCACACTCTCCTTTAGAATCCTCCCCATATGTGACCATAGTGCAATATGCACCAGCATACAGAATCCCCCCATTGCCAATTCAGGCCTGCATTTTTCCTTCTCCATCACATAGCTTTGGGAAAACTGTCAAAAGGGCATAAGTTTGAGATAACAGAGAGATGACAAGTGCATTAGAGAGTGTGGACATCGTGTTTGTGTAGCTAACGTGTGTCGTCCGGATATATTTTTATCATAGGACTAGAGGCCCGATGCACAAAATTTGTGCAAGAGTAGGCCTTCCTTCCCCTGGCTGCTGGCACTGGCTTCCCTCTGGCACCCGGGACCCAGGCTTCCCTCGCAGACCGAGCTTCCTCTGGAAGGTCGTCTGGAATGATGTCCAAAAGGACAGCCAGTCTAATTAGCATATTAAGCTTTTATCATTATAGATATTTGCTGCAAGCCCTGCTCAAGATTATAATATAGTGGGTATGACAATATCCAACTCATGAGGATTACCTCCTGTCACAGTCTTTGATAGCAATCAGCAGATAGCCAGTCTCTTCTAGGGATCATTCGTTCACTAGATCTGCTCTTCAGCACCTCATGGAGTTTCCTGTCATAAGAGATAGGATCCCTATGGCTTCAGTCAAAAGTAGAGATGGGTGATTCATGCCTCCAAAAGATTCCACTCTTATTTGGCAATGATATAAGGATATTTATAATAATTTTAGAACAATGTGCTATGCAATAGTCATCAATTAAACAAAATATTTACAAAGGTGCTACAATAGCAAACATTCTCCTAGGTACTATGAACCACAGAGGATCAGTTTGGATTAAAGCAAAGCTAAAACTAAAATTAAGGAATCAAAAAAGCCATTTTAGGTGGTAGAAATGTGTATGATGCCATGATGAGACAAGAGAGGGTTTGTTAGAGAGTCAATTTTGCAGTCTACACAATGACTTAAAAATTAGGCCTTAGGCCTCAGGCTTTACCACAGGAAGCAAGGACACCCTCTGTTCGCTGGTTAGGTCAGATATGGTAGCTGCAGTTCCTGAGCCTAGTGCACAGTCAAGGGACCACAGTGCATGATTAAAAAAAAAACACACACGTACAGCCACACATGTATATATATACATATGAAATTTATTGGGGTGACATTGGCTCATAAAATTATATAGGTTTCAAGTACACAATTCTGTAATACATCATCTGTATATCTCAGAGACCACAGTGTTGATGGGTGAGAAACTTGACTTCCCTTGGGCACAGCATTTTGAACTGAAGGATTAAACTGTGGTTCTAGTATCACCAAGGCCAGGCTTTCAGCAAGCTGCAGGGCAGTAGGCAGGTAGTTTTATGTTTCTGGAGTTCTTTCTTTTCCTGATTTAAAGGGTCATTGAGCTTCCTTCCTGATCCTAAATTCCTTCTAGAGCTTGAAAATTAGACAGGATGACTGATGAAAAGATAACCCTGGCTTTTCCTTCTTAGTTAATGTGATCATCTCTCACTTTCATAGACTGTTCACTGATACCTGTGGCCAAAATAATCATTCATAAATAATCATTTGGTTTATATTAAGGTGGATTTTTTAACATTAATAAAAATGTATGTATAAATATGTCCTGGCATTTGTCACTGCTTCTGTGTTCTGCAATTTTATGTGTAGCAAACTGTGAATATATGGCAATGCATCCAAATATTTATTAAATAGATAATTTTGTTAAGAAACTCAATAAGGGCCTGACCCGTTTTGGCTTAGTGTATAGAGCGTCGGCCTGTGGACTGAAGGATCCCAGGTTCAATTTTGGTCAAAGGCATGTACCTTGGTTGCGGGCACATCCCCAGTGGGGAGTGTGCAGGAGGCAGCTGATCGATGTTTCTCTCTCATCAATGTTTCTAGCTCTCTATCCTTCTCCCCTCCTCTCTGTAAAAAAATAATAAAATATATTTAAAAAAAGAAACTCAATAAGGAGTTATGAGAAGCAAATATGTGAGGTATTAGGTATTGTGTGTCCTGCCAAACCTTTATAGTTGAAATGCATAACTAAGCTGTGTATGAATCACACAAATGTTCACATCTGCATGTAAACATACATTCACTCAAGGTGATTAAAAATAGGGGCTAAAATAATAAATATTAAAATATAAAAGATGCATCTAGTTAAAATATCTACCACATGGAGTAGAATAGTAGAGGTTGGGGTTAGATTCAGGGGGTAATGTGGTGTTTGGGGACAGTAGGAACATTGAGAAATGGGGATTGACATGAGTCTTGAAAAATGGTAAGAATAAGCTAAGAAAAGGAGTGGATATTAATGTATAGCATAATAGGTAGAAGAGGTGTGAGTTTGAAGGAATGAACTAGATTGATTTGTTGAAGGAAAGGGCTTACTTGGGACCAGAATGATGAGTTAATGCTGAATTATTAATCAGGATGGGAAGTTAAGATTGCATTTATTAGACAAAAAATAAAAAGGTTTGGAGTTTTTAACTTGAATGCAATAATTATGTTAAGAGCACTCAGACTATAAGTGTTTTTACTTTCTGTTTTCAATATTGTATTTTTGTTTATTAAATATATATAGATAGATTCTACTGATCTATAAATAAGATCTATTAACCAGGAAGGAGAAAATACTGATAATAGCTCTGTCTTTATTGTTTTGTTTCTGATGTCAGAACAAATACCTTAATATCTCTTGAGAAATCTAGTTGAATCTATGCATATAAAGTTTGTCAGTGGAACTCAACCACATTGTAATGTTCAACAATTCCTAGAAACCTTAAAAAAGCCAGTGGTCAGTAGTGCCAGTAGTACACCTATTTCTTGTGGGTGCCTTTTACATACCCAGATATGCCAGTGACAAATATAATGCTTCTCTGCTAATACATATTAGTATGTTCAAAGAATCAGGGCCTTTCTATTTGCATATGAATGTGAAATAATTCTATGAATGTGCGTGTGGGATTTAATTGTTTTTTAAACAATATACTCTTATCTTTCTGGAAGCGATTCAGGCCATCAAAGGGTTGTCAGTGATGAGCTTGCTAATTACTTTCCAATACTTAGCCCTGTATTTCCCTTCATTACTGGTGCTCTGCTCCCTCCAGTTTTACATGACTATTAAAAAGTTCATTTAGAATCCAGTCAATCTTCCAGTGCCAATTCTGCACTTTAAATTTGTTATTCAACAAGGACACAATGGGAATATTTGTAGCTGCCGAGGAAATACTCATAAAGTTTTTCCTGCATTATCTTTGCAAAATTGAATGGATAATTTAATTCTAAAAAGAACAGGTTACAGCTAAAGAACAGAAACTGTCATTCTGAAAAAGAAGACAAATAAAGACAAGTCAAATCTGTATATTAAATTTGTATTCTTCAATGACACAGATGCTGATTGTTAAGCTTTATTTATTTCCTCTTTCACTTTGTAGGCCACTGGTAGTAGCCAATAGATCAAAAGGGGTCTAGAAAGGTGAGTTTATGTCTAATAGACTCTTTCAGAAGCAACTACAGAACTGATGTATATTTCTGATTTTGTTTGCTTTTTGAGACTGTACACTGTAGGAGAAGTATATAAAAGCATTATTAGGAAACAGATTATCTCAGAGTAACATTATCCCTTTCAGCAGACTGGATTAATAGTCTCTGGGTGTGTTTACATCATGCCAATCATAGATGTTTCCAAACATCTGGACTTTGGGCATCAAGTCAATAAAACATCTGGATAATTGATTAACACTGTAATTGCTTTTGTAATAGTGTAGATGCTACATCTATTTGATTCTTCCTCCAAATGAGACAAAAGTAGAATGTTTGGCAATAGACTTAAATTCAACATTTGGGGTTTTATGGCTTGCTACCATGATGAGGTGCTCTGATGAGGTCTTTCACATGTTCACATGTCTAAGTAACATATCCTTACACACATTTTTTTTACAATCACCGATGAATAAATTTTAAATCTTAGCAAAACTTTTCAAGTACTGAAAGACTTGGCAGGTGGGGTGGGAACAATTCAGGCAGCCAAAGACAGATTAAGACTGTGATGACAGTTCATTTGAAGATGATTATAGGCAAATGCTAGTAAACCTGTTGGATATTCACAGTTTTGATGAAGGTTCAGGGTTTGTGTGATATTGAAAATGAAACACTCAAACTATGTGTGACTCCAAGAAAAGAGAATGCCCAGTGAGAGGAAGATAATCACAATCTTGTTTGGAGGCATGCATATTAAGTGGCCAAGGGAGGACAGTCAGGTGGGCAGAAAGATATGAAACATTCAGAATGTCTTAAGCTTTAAACCAGTGTGGCTTGGAAAACTCAGAAATTCTTAAATTGTCTCCTTCAATTGGGAGAAAAGGTCATGTTGACTCTGTTTATTGTATTTGAAATTTATCAGGTCTTTCCCGCCTACATGGCTATTTCTACACAGCTATGTAGAGGAGGAATTCCTTAAATTGAAATAATTAGAAAGGTTTTCTAACTCTCTCAATGTACTGAGGATCATCCTCTATGCAAAATGTCCTTGTGTACTTAGGAGCCGCCAGGCAATTAAAGCAGAATAAGGGATCTCTTTGAGCAAATAGTCATTCTCAGTATTTGATTCAAGGAAACTAAAAAGACCATAATTATACATATATAATAACTGAATGTATTATATTATAAGATTTTGTATTCTACCTCAAACTGCAGGAAGACTAAAATGTCTGTATGATAAATATAGTAGAACTATCTATACCCAAGTTCAAATGACTTTAGTCATAGAAATCAAAGAATCCTTTCCAAGATAACTTTTATCCAGTTCAGTATTTTATCAGTTTGGTCTATTTAATTAGATGCCTCAGGGCACTATCCAGGTAACTTGCTGACCGTGGAAACAATGCTCAACTAATCATTTGTCTCCCAGATATGGAGCCTTTTCCTCCTTAGTTATCTGAGAACATTGTCAAAGGCATGTATTTATGAACTGAGGTGGGTGGCAGAGGTGATCATAGGTTGAAAGAATAATTGGTAGGGAAACCTAAAGCAAATAAACAAGGACTAGCTCAAATCTCTCAATATCCAAATAAAAATTTCTTTATATGTCTGGCCTATAATGAGTGACTTTGTATCATAAGTATTATAGTTTTCATCATACCTATGGTGGAAGGCCTGTCCTGCTTGATGAGAGATGTCCCATTGTCTTACACCCTTAGATAATTTTCATTAATGCATGTAATATAACTATGTAATGATGGAGATGTCTTCATGTACAATTTATTGAGCCAAATAAATTATTTTATATAGTCACTACTTCAGAAGCTTGTCCACCAGCAAACTAGGCACCTGTGGGATGGGAACTTTGTGCTTTGTTTTTATATTTTTACTAGAGGCCCGGTACATAAAATTTGTGCACTCAGGGGGGTCCCTCAGCTCACCCTGCACCCTTTCCCAGTCCAGGAGCCCTCGGGGGATGCCAACTGACATGGAGTGGGCGTAGGGCTTATGCTGTCAGTCAGTCATCCTTAGTGCTGCCCAGGAGGCGGGAGAGACTCCCACCAACACCACTGTACTCTCCAGCAGTGAGCCCGGCTTCTGGTGCACTGACCACCAGGGGGCAGCTCCTGCATTGAGCGTCTTCTCCCTGGTGGTCAGTACGTGTCATAGTGACTGGCTGTTCTCCCATTTGGTCGATTTGCATATTAGTCTTTTATTATATAGGATTAATTTCAGAGAGGAAGGGAGAGCAAGAGAGAGATAGAAACATCAATGATGAGAGAGAATCATTGATTGGCTGCTTCCTGCACTTACCACACTGGGGACTGAGGTGCAACCTGGGCATGTGCCCTGACCAGGAATCAAACCATGACCTCCTGGTTCATAGGTCAATGCTCAACCACTGAGCCACACTGGCAGGGCAAGAACTTTGTTTTTAAATGATGAACTCTCACTAGCACATATTCAGAACATACCTTAGGTGCTCCATAAATGAACTAGGATGGTTGAGAAATTCCTGAAACCCTAAGGTTGTTAGATATAACATTGATAATTGAATAATATTCCTTAAAGCCATATCCTTTCTAATTATTATAGATTTTTTTTCATAAAATGTAGACAAAATAATATTATATGAAAGAAATAAAGAGCCTCTCTTTGAACATTCACATGCTATGGTGGAGAAAGCAATAGAATCCATATTAGTCACTAAAATTCAGTTTTCTTCTATAAAAATTATAAAAAAATAATATGTACCCTATCTATCCTAGAAATTTGTTTGGGGAATATAATTGAAAGGATGCAAAAGCATTCAGAAAGCAACTATTGGTACCAATGTTGATACTATTACATTTATTAAATATCCATAAATAAACTGTTAGACATGCTAAATCTATAGAAAAATCTAAAGAGTCAGATGATTACATTGTTTTCAGGCAAAATGCTCTGATCTGCAATAAATAAGTATAAGCCAGATTCATATGCTGTCCCATGAGGATGCATCTCTAATGTGTGCTACATAAAGTACAGCATTGTGTGAGAAGGTAAAAGGAAGAAAAAGTTTTAAAAGTTTCAATTATAATCCCACACAAAAAATAAAAATATCTTTGGTTTTCTCATTTATTTTTATTAGTTGGGTAGAAAGAGAAATGTGTAGATCTTCTGACAACTATAACAGTTTATGAACCATAAAGTTAGGTAATAGAAGTTGTTGATTAAAAAATACATGTTTTTTTGAAAAGTATTAAAAATAATAAGACACCCTGATGTTTTAAAGGTTTGGGTGCATAAGTCTCTTGTTTTGACATTTATAATATCACTGAAATGCCTTGATTAAACATTTAACCATCGTTTGAAGTTTGTTTATCCCTAAATTTTATATCACAATTTGATTCAACCTCTTGCTTCAGTGATTTAATAAAAAATACTATTAAGTGTTTGCAAATTATTAAATTGTAGGACTTTATTGTAGATTGCTAATACATCAGATGGGCATAAAACAGTGGTTAGCTTGGGAGAAAGCTAATATTCATACGCACGCTCCATTTCTCACTTTTCCTGACTTTGTCATTTTGCTTCTGACAACTGCTAAAGGAAAAAAAAAAGCTGTACATAGTTCAGAAAGCAAGTTCTTGGTTTGAGAATGGTAGTAGGTATGGTGAGTTCACCCTCATATACACTAACCCATGGAAGGTCAGAGGCACAATCTTAAGGAAAATGTATGTGAGTGTATTAGTCAAGAAGAAATGCATAAATTAAGAAAAATCCCATAAATATATTTTAGATTCCAATGGCAAAGGTCTGAGTCTTTCTAAGAATACTATTTATTTCTGAAGACCAGTATGCATTTTTCCTAGTAGTGTGCTTATGCAAGGGTGAAGTAATTGCATACTGCTTGTCCATGTGGATGGTAAGCCATGTGGCCTTGAGCTTTTGTCCAAAATCTGCCATTTTCTCAATTTCCCTAAATTCGAATACCAATACTAGTTCCTATTCATATAGTAGTCCAGAAAGTATCTCTCAAAATATTAGTTACTTAGTGCTTTAATCTGTTTATGCTGTGATAACGAGATAACATACACTGGGTGACTTAAACAACTGAAATTTATTTTCTCAGTTATGAAGGCTAGGAGACCAGCAGGGTTGGCTTCTGGTGAGACCTCTCTTTCTGGCTTATAAATAGCCTTCTTCTCACTGTCTTCACTTGGCCATTCATCTGGGCACATAAATGCACTCAAAAGAGGGAGAGCTCTTCTTATAAGTCCTATCATATTAGTGTCCCACCCTATTACCTCATTTAACCTTAATGACATTCTTAAAAGCCCCATCTTCAAACACAGTCACATTGTAGGTAGGGCTCAACATATGGATTTGGGGAGGACACATTTCAATCCATAATACTGGTCTTATTTCCCATAGCATTTTCTGGGATATCCAGAATGCTCTCTACTGAGGTACTGTTTTTGTTTTGTTTTTCCCTCATATCTGTATGTTGTATCATCTTGACCCATGGTTTATTACTAGATAGGTCTCATATTTGTTCATGGGCTCATGTCTAGATTCCAGGGACTCTTACTTCTATTATATATGTACTAGAGGCCCAGTGCACAAAAATTTGTGCACTCGGGGGTTGGGAAGGGGGGGCCCTCAGCCCGGCCTGTGCCCTCTCGCAGTCTGGGACCCCTCGGGAGATAACGGCCTGCTGGCTTAGGCCTGCTCCCAGGTGGCAGAGGGCAGGCCCAATCCCTAGGTGCAGCCCCTGGTTGGGCTCAGAGCAGGGCTGATTGGGGAGTTGGGGCGCCGCCCCCTGGCATGCACAGAGCAGGGCCGATCAGGGGGTTGGGGTGCTGCACCCTGTCACACTCAGGGCAGGGCAATGGGGAGGTTATGGCTCTACCCTGTCACACACAGAGCAGGGCCCGTGGGGGGGGGGGGGGTTGGGGCACCGCCCTCTATCACACACAGAGCAGGGCTGATCAGGGGGTTGGGGCGCCTTCCCCTGTCACGAACAGAGCAGGGCAGATAGGGAGGTTGTGGCCCCGCCCCCATCACACACAGAGCCACAGGGTGATCAAGGGGTTTGGGCGCTGCCCCCTGTCACGCTGATCCTGGTGCCAGGAGGCATATTACCCTTTTACTATATAGGATAGAGGCCTGGGGGCCGGCTGGTTTGCCCTGAAGGGTGTCCTGGATCAGGGTGGGGGTCCCCACTGGGGTGCCTGGCCAGTCTGGGTGAGGGGCTGAGGGCTGCTTTCAGGCTGGCGGTTGTTGATTGAAGCTCCCAACCGCTCCTTTTTTTTTATTTTATTCTGGGCCAGCTTTAGCTCTGGCTCTAGCTCTGAGGCTTCGTATCTGGTTTGTTTCGGTTCTATAATCGAAACAATGTATAACTTCAGCTCTGAGATCCCGGCCTATATTTGTTAGAATGTTTCAAACTGCCAGCTCAGAGGCCGGCAGCGCAGGCCGGGAACGTTGGAGTCCTCCTTCACTGAAGCAAGCAAGCCTCATGTTTGCTTCCAGCTGCCTAGCTGCCGGCCGCCATCTTGGCTGACAGTTAATTTGCATAAAGATATGCTGATTAGCCAATGGGAAGGGTAGCAGTCATACGCTAATTACCATGTTTCTCTTTTATTAGTGTAGATATAATTCTATTCATGTCCTTGATGCTGATCTAGATTAATACTTCGTAACTTAATATTGTAAGTGAAGAGGAACATGTGAAGAAAATGTGGGGTCATGTAAGGGACTCAGAAAATGAAACAAAGAGGAGAAAAAATTAAAGTTTCTGATTTGAGGTGCTTGCAAGGATCCAAAGTAAGTCACTATAATGGATTTTCTGACTGAAAGCTGTAGCTGTTTGAATATAGCTTTATAATTACTCAGACATACATTCACTGTGGTTTCTGTTCCCATCAGAGAAGGTAACATTCAAGGAGCCACAGGGTTAAGGGATATAGAATATATGTTTGGTGCACATAATTCATTAGTTAGGAAGTATATGAAGCTACATACCTGTTTCCAAAAGTTCTCAACCAGATGCTGATCTGGGGCAAAAGAGTTTATGTCTGGGAAGTTTGGTTTTTCTTAGAGGATTGGGGAAGACATTCTCACTACTTAGTACCAGTGCCCCTGCTGTTGAACCTCAATGTCCCTGCCAACCTCCTTCAGCCTCCCACTTCTAACAGTATAAGCAGACATCTGTGGTTAAGTAATCATACTTTCACCCAAAGTTCAATCTATCTTTGTATAGATTCCTTGTTCTCTCTCCCTGAACTCCATGTACACAGTCAACTCTCCCCTTCAAGCATAGTTTATATAATTCTGAATCTCTCAAAAAATAGTTTACTAAGCTCTCGCTGGTTTGGCTCAGTGGATAGAGTGTTGGCCTTCGGACTGAAGGGTCCCAGGTTCAATTCCAGTCAAGGGCACATGCCCGAGTTGTGGGCTCGATCCCCAGTATGGGGCGTGCAGGAGGCAGCCGATCAATGATTCTCTCTCATCATTGATGTTTCTATCTCTCCCTCCCTCTCCCTTCCTCTCTGAAATAAATAAATTTAAAAAAATAGTTTACTAAGTAATCCCCAGGATGCACTCATGCAAAAGTACTTTTTCATTTGATCCCAAGATTCTCACTCCCTTCTCTGTCCCACAAAGACACAGAGTTTCAGTGACCCAGTTGCCTTTCTGTGGAATGGAGTAAATATTAGGTGGAGGATTGTTGGTATCATTATTCCAGACCTCCAAACTTGAACATTTTAGTGATTTAGTAAGAGAATAATCACTCCTTTTTTTCTGTTTAAGGATATGAATATTGACATAAAATAGCTTAATTAAGAAAATGGGCTGAAGTCTAAGAGACATATAATCTTATGCTTTCCATGCCAGTTACAATTAGCTATGTGACTTAAGTTATTAATCTCACTATCTCAGTTAACTTATTTGTAACATGGAAATTAGGGTAGGCTCCCCCTCATACAATGGAAGAGACTTAATGGAGGACCTAACACAATCTCAGTGCTCGTGAAGAATATGTTTATACTAAAAGCTATGACTGCTGCCGCTCTCACTCTAGGTTTCAGCTCTACATGTACCTTTATTTCCCATTCACCTCTATCTATACAGCAGGCTAGGTGTAACCCTGCTCAGTAACCTAGAGTCAGAGAAGTGAAAGGAACTTCTTGAGCTTAGTACTGTTTTTCAGACACTGAGTGATACACATATGAACAGGATAAAATCCTTGCGTATATGAAGACCTTTTTCTTTTTTTAAAATATATTTTATTATTGATTTCAGAGAGGAATGGAGAGGGGGAGAGAGAGATAGAAACATCAATGATGAGAGAGAATCATTGATCAGCTGCCTTCTGCATGCACCCCGCTGGGGATCGAGCTTGCAACCCAGGCATATGCCCTTGACCGGAATTGAACCTGCGACCCTTCAGTCCACAGGCCTACACTCAATCCACTGATCCAAGCTGGCTAGGGCATGAAGATATTTTTCTTAATGTAGAAAACAGTACATAGATATATAATATAATTTAAAATAATAGCAGGTTTTCCGAGGAAAAATCAAGTAGATTGAGAGAGTGCTCAATGGTAGAAAGATGCAGCTCTCCTAGACTGATTAGTCAGAAATTCCTCTTTATGAAGTGGGGATTTTAGCAGAAGAATATTTCAGATTAAAAAAATCAACAACAACAAGGGGAAAAGTCACACAAGCTGCTCAAAACATAGGGACAGTGTCTCTTCTGAATATAAGGGAGATAAATAAATAAATAAATAAATAAATAAATAAGAATAAGTGAAGCCCAGAAAGAGAAAGAGAATTCCAAGATTTATTTATAGATTAAATATTGTCTGACCTTGGCAACTCATTCAACTTGCAAGGGCATAAATATCTTCATCTGTAGAGTGGGGATAATGATACTAGTCTTATCTACCTCAGAGGATCATTGTGGATCCCAATGGAGTAAGAGATGTGAAAAGACTCTGTTTAAAATGTTAACATCATAGTGAATAATTTATATCACATTTTAAGTTTCAATCTGATTTCTCCCATGGTACCACTTGGTAAAAGCAACCACTTCTCATGCTTGTTCTTTCCCAATTCCCATGGCAATTTGGCTTCACAAAGCAGGTCAAGCAGATATCAAAATAAGCTTGCAAAGTGGGAATCTATAGACTGTAGGTTTAAGATAATTAAATTTTTTTGAGTTTTAAAAATTATTTTTAAAGTCTAATTCATTATTTGTAATGCAGTTATCGGAAACTCTTGTTATAAAGACTGTTGATGAGAGTTTTATGGATAGCCAACACCATATTAATTTTAAATCTGAATAGCAGGTTATCAGAAAGGCTTCACCAAACTCCTTTAACCAATTAGTAAGCCTGATTATTTTAATACCTTTCATATGGAAGGCAAATTGTGTGACATTTCTAATGATGTTTTGAATTTAGTATCAACAAAATACAGGGTAATTGGAAAGCTAGGTAAGTGTTAATATTTATTTCCTTCCCAGAACTCATTGGGGAGTAATGCTTGCTTTTCTACCGGTTTTGACTATCAGCTTTTATCAAACAAGATACTCTAAGGCTATAATAGTATATGACTAAAGGTGATGCAACTCCATATTATAAACACAGTATTTCTTCCTAGTACATTTTTTTTTACTGAAACATTTCTGAAATAGGTTAAAAATTACAATCATCTTATGTGAATATAAAAAATGATCTATCATGTATTTTAATGCAAGATTTGATTATAAAAATAAAAGATAAGATTTAAAAGAAATATTGCATTAGTGGTGGCAGCCTCAGGCTATGCTCCTGACTTTGAGGGCTTGAGTTCACTCCCCTTTCCCATTAGGGGAATATCAGTAAAAATATCTAAGACAAATGCCTTTAGAGGTCTAATCAGATCCAGATGATTGATCCACACAAATGAAATATTTCTTGTAACCTTTTCAGAGACATAAAAGCGGGTGGATAGAAAAGCCATTTGCACTATGATTTTTTCCTTGGATATTTCTCTAGAATTACCTCCTCCTAAAGGTAATCGTACATCAAAACCTATACAATAAAAGTGTGGTATGCAAATTGTCCTCTTGACCAGGGAGTTGTCTGGGAGTTTGACCAGGGGGCAGGGCCAGCTGGGGGAAGGGAGGGAGGCCCTGGCTGGCAGCCAGCAGCTGGCAGCCACTATGGACACTACCAGTGCACGAATTTCGTGCACTGGGCCTCTAGTATAATATAAATGCCAAATATTGATAGACTGATATGCTAGTATGCATAGCTTGATAAGATTAAGTCTGAGCCTTAAATTACAACAGACCCTTTGGGAGACATTTATTGTATGGCATTATTGGGCAGTACCAAAATGAAACTGACCAGAAGCATGAAAGCATCCAAAGAATCAGACAGTATCATTTGGACTCTTACAGTTTTAATCTTTTAGTTTAGTCTTTGTTTAGTTGCATGTTTTCCTACCATTTAACTGGGAAAAATGTTTTCCTACATTTAACTGGGGAAAATGACTACTGGGCACTCACAGATCAGATCATTTAACTGAGCAACCACAGTGAAAAGGAAATATTTCTTCACATTGTCTGTGTATAATGTAGAGATACAATCTGATTGGTCCTTCTAAGTCCAATCACTTTGCCATTGGGATGAGATATCTATATTTCATTCATTTTGTATCATGTTCCCACACTGATTACCAGGGGCAATGTTTTGCTTTAGAACTGGATGGAAGAGAGGGTAAGAGAGTAGACAAATCAAGTGCTACCACAATCAGGAAAACCATGCAGACACTTATTGCACAGCAGCTTCATTTTGTTTGTATAAATCAGAGGAGTGACGTTGAATAACTCAGTAGAATCTGAAGCAACCAGAATTAATGCCCAGCATAATAATATATTATATCCCTGGCTTACTCAACTTTACTATTTTACATGACATTAACATCTTCACTTATTAGGCAGCACAATTAATTGTTTGATAACTTCTGCTGTTATAAAAATCATAATGTGAGCCCAAATGTGCCCCTTGGTTCTTTAGTTCTAGTTTTACTTTTTGAAATAACATGGGCCAAACAGACTGCCTCTTCTCCTATCAGCCCTCATGATTATCAGTTACATTGTGTCCTTTCTAATTATTTTGCCTTCACCTATGTGATCTTCTTTTCCAGTCACTTGCCATTTTGATTTATCTCCTCTGGACAATCTTCTAACAAGACTGATGCATGTATGGCTATGGGGAAAGCAGGAGAGGAAACAAATGAAGAAAAAGAAGAGAGGTAGGAAGAGTAAGAATAGCTAGCAGAGTGACTGGATTTCTAATGTATAAACTGATAAGGGGGCAGGTGGAGAAGATAGAAATTAATGGGTGAGATTATTGCATTCACCCATCAGGGCACATCATTTTAGTAAAAATACTAAGCAAATTCAACACAACAGCAATCTCTCTTAATACAATGAAGCAAGATGATAGTTAAGCAAAAAGGATTAAACAGTTGGTATACGATGGAAGAAGAAAAATTATGTGTAGTTCATTCATACCTCAAAGCCATTCCTAAATTTAAGGTAGCTGTTCATTTAAGCCAAACTGAGTACTGTCTTATTACTCCTTCCATGTAAAACATTAATTTATTTACTCTTTTTCTTATTTGTTTCACTTTATATCCTATGTTCCTCTGGAAAATAAGAACACTCAAGAATATGTGGTTATATTCTCAGTGCCATAAGTAAGATGCTGACTGTCCAGTTCTCTTTGAAGAAGGGGAAACCATGTCAAACATTTTTATTAGAAAGTCAGAACAACTCTACATATATTGGTGATTGAATAAAATTACCCAACACACTTATTTGTAAATTAGAGGCCCAGTGCACGAAATTTATGCACGGGGAGGAGGGGTTCCCTCAGCCCAGACTCTACCCTCTCCAATCAGGGACCCCCTGTGGGATTGGGCCTAAACCGGCAGTTGGACATCCCCCTCACAATCTGGGACCACTGGATCCTAACCGCTCACCTGCCTGCCTGCCTGATTGCCCCTAACCACCTCTGCCTGCCTGATCACCCCTAACAGCTCCCCTGCCAGCCTGATCACCTCCAACTGCCCTCCCCTGACGGCCTGATCTAGCCCCTAACTGACTCTGCCTCAGCCCCCACCACCATGACTTTGTCTGGAAGG
This sequence comes from Myotis lucifugus, assembly GCF_000147115.1. NCBI lineage: Eukaryota > Metazoa > Chordata > Mammalia > Chiroptera > Vespertilionidae > Myotis > Myotis lucifugus. Next base: position 7,821,584 of record NW_005871064.1, read on the forward strand.
AAATCAGATGTCCAGAAGATGGCTGGTTGACCCGGTCTAATTATCATATTACACTTTCTATTAGTATAGATAGTCCAGGCAACCTTATTAGGCACACATGTTCTCCCATAGTTATGACCAACAAGAATTCATTCACTCATTCATTCATTCATTCATTCATTCATTCATCCAACAGATATTTATTGAATGCTTACTCAAATTTGGGCAGTATTTCAGGTTTAAGGGATTCAGTGAAACAGAAACACAAAAAAAGACTTTTCCTTCTCTTATAAAATTTACACTTAAACAGGAAAGTAGATGTTATGTAGGCCAATAAATAAATAGATAATGATATAATTTTAGTTAAGTATAACTCCTGGAGAAATAATAAAATTCTGGCTATAAGAGTTAGACAAGTCCAGGAATCTTAATGTAGGGCCGTGGTCGGCAAATTGCGGCTCATGAGCCACCTGAGGCTCTTTGGCCCCTTGAGTATTGCTCTTCCTAAGCCTTAGGAGTACCCTAATTAAGTTAATAACAATGTACCTACCTATATAGTTTAAGTTTAAAAAATTTGGCTCTCAAAAGAAATTTCAATCGTTGTACTGTTGATATTTGGCTCTGTTGACTAATGAGTTTGCCGACCACTGATCTAGGGTACTTGGACTTCTAGGGCTTCTATATATGTAATTAACAGGTTCAATAAACTAGAAATTATATAAACATTGTGTGGCTATGAATATGTACATTTTAAATGGAAAGAATTATAGCATACATCAGTGTCTCAGAAGAATATCTAACCTATAAAACCCTGAGAATGACATGATGGGCCTTTCAGAAGAGGTGATGTTAGAGCTAAGAACTGACTATGAAGGAGCAAGCTATGATAATTTGGGGATCCAAAGTTCCAAGCAAAATAAAGAACAAGTTCCTAAGGCAGGAACAAGCGTGGTGGGGTGCATGTGAGTAAAAGATACAGGAGTGAATAGCAGAGAAATATTTAAATATGCAAAGAAGTAGGCAAGAGATGGCTCAAAGAGCTGTTTTAGACTGAAGTAAAGAATTTAGATTGAGCCAAGCTGGCATGACTTAGTGGTTGAGCGTCAGTTTAATTGCAGGTCAGGGCACATGCCCGGGTTACGGACTCAATCCCCAGTGTGGGGCGTGCAGGAGGCAGTCAATCAATGATTCTCTCTCATCATTTATGTTTCTATTTCTCCCTCTCTCTTTCTCTCTGAAATCAATAAAAATATATTTTAAAAAAAGAATTTAGATGGAATATATGTACTGGAAAACTATTACAGGACTTTAATGGGGAATGTGTAAGATGATTTTAAAGATCATTCCTTCTTGCCCAGCTGGCGTAGCTCAGTGGTTGAGCGTCAATCTATGAACCAGGAGGTCACATTTTGATTCCAGGTCAGGGCACATGCCCGAATTGTGGACTTGATCCCCAGTGTGGGGCATGCAGGAGGCAGCCAATCAGTGATTCTCTCTCTCTCTCTTTCTCTCTTTCTCTCTCTCTCTCTCTCTCTCTCTCTCTCTCTCTCTCTCTCTCTCCTTCTCCCTCTCCCTCTCCCTCTCCCTTCCTCTCTGATATCAATAAAAAAGTATATTAAAAAAAGGTCATTCCTTCTTGAGATGAGATTCTAATGAGGCAAGAAGAAAAGTTCACAGCCCACTTAAGACTTTCTTCTATGTGTCCAGCGGGAAGAGTAAGAATATCAGACAAAAACAGACTTGTGCAGATTACAGGATATATTTTTGTAGCAGAGCAAAGAGAGTTTTCTTTGGAAGTTCTTAGTTCTATCTGGATGATCTGTATATGATACCTGTTTTTTACCAAGCAAGTCAATATACATTTTGGTTAAAAGACAGATGGTGGAATTTTGAGTACTAAAATAAAAATTCTACCAAAGCCAAATGTCAATATCATATTAGGATATAAACACAAATCTAAAATTATATTAAAATTGTATTTTAACTACACTTTAAATTTTAAATTTTTAAATTTTAAAGGTTTGAGTGTTTGTCACAAAAAATAATAAATGTTTCAGCAATCACAGCTTCTAGATGACAATTATCAATGCCTTTTCACTTTCAGCTGAGATCACTAAAGGAGTAAGATTGTATGCAACATTTCCCCTTTTTCTTACCATTGAAGATTTCACTAGAATATTTAAATATATTTTAAAATGGATATTCAGAAATTGACAGTAAATTCAAATTATATTTTTTTTCCTTTACTAACAGATTGAGGTAGAAATGGATACATATATATTATCATCATTATGTAAATGATTACTTACACAATCACATGATTATTCATTGTGCATTTCATCAAGTGTGCCAGAAATGAGTTTGAAGCATATGGCTAGTTAGCCTTTCAAAGCCAAAATTTAAACATATGGATAATTTAATTATGGATGTGATAGTAAAAAAGAAATTATGATATGCAGTAGAAACCAATCCATGAGCCAAAGAAACACAAATTATTCATAAATAAATATATATTTTTATATTACATAAAAATCAGCTTTGTGATTAACCAATCAGCATCTATCTCCAAAATTGTGGCTAATAGCATTTCTATACTTGTTTATAATGTAGTGATTATTCCAATTTCTTATGTAATGTAGTGATTATCCCTATTGCTATGTCAATATTAAGCCACATCAATACATATTATTACAGGGAAAGGGAAAGTCAAAGAAAATGCATTCTTTAGTTCGTTTTGATCAATTCCACCTTTTACAAGAATATTGATTAATGTGCTTTTCTGAATATGAAGTGGGTTCTGCCCCCCTCACCCCCCATCCCCATGTCTTTATAGGCCAGTATTCCCAGAGAAGGTAACTACACATGCATAGTCTGTAAGGTAAATTATATCAAACACTCCAGTTACTTTTTGTTTATAACTTAAGCTTTAGTTGAGAATGTTGTCATGTACTAGGTCAGGTAGGTCTGGGAACTTAAATATTACAGGCCCCTGTCTGCTATCTTATAAAAAATAATCAAATTCATATCACACTGATAGGACCTTGAGATATATAAGATCAAGACATAGGCTGAAGCCCTAACTGATTTGGCTAAGTGGATAAAGCATCAGCCTGTGGACTGAAGGGTCCCAGGTTTGATTCCAGTCAAGGGCATGTACCTTGGTTGCAGGCACATCCCCAGTAGGGGGTGTGCAGGAGGCAGCTGATAGATGTTTCTCTCATCAATGTTTCTAACTCTCTATCCCTCTCCCTTCCTCTCTGTAAAAAAAAAATAATATATATATATATATAGGCTGAAAATGTTCCTGACCTCCGATTTGACTTTACTAAAGTTTGTGAAGACAGGCAGTAAATTGAATGCAGTGTTTCACTGAGTTGATTTGACAGCTCATAGTGAGTTGTAAAAGTTTGTATAAACTCCAGTTTTTGTTATTTCAAATATATGATTACAGTATAGAAAGTGATGGAATCAAACCACCAAGATATGTCATACAGAGATAGTATGTGTGCAGAAAAACACACATATATATGCACATAAATAAGCAAACACCTTAAGTATGCATGTGTAGATTCCATTTTAAAAATACAAATTATTTGGGGAAATTGTTGATCAAACACAATTTTGCCAAAAACTTTTACACAAGCTTGTAGGGAGGTGATTAATTCGTATTTCCACCTTTTTACCTCCTGCAGAAAATATAACAATTATTCAGAAAATATGTTTTAAATTTGTATTGATATCAGAGAGGAGGGGAGAAGGAGAGAGATAGAAACATCAATGATGAGGGAGTATCATTGATTGGCTGCCTCCTGCATGCCCCACACAGGGGATCGAGGCCACAGCCTGGGCATGTGCCCTTGACTGGAATCAAACTGGGGACCCTTCAGTCCGCAGGCTGATGCTCTATCCACTGAGCCAAACCGGTAAGAGCCAGAAAATATTTTAACTGACCCTTTTATTTTGTAAATCAAGCTTTTTCAAAAAATCAAGTAAAAAAAAGAATGGTAATGATTTTCCTTCTCTCTCCTTGTTTTTTTTAAAGGATCAGTTCTTTATGTTGTTGAGATAATGAAAAACACACAAGCCTTAGCTCAGAGGTATGTTGGAAAGTAGTGGCCCAAAGTTGTGGGGAAATTCAAGGCTGGTGCAGAAGTATTATGCTGCCTCTCAGTGAACTCTATTGAGTGTTGACCATTGATGACACTATACCACTCTATCTTTGTAGACATTTGTCTGATGGATTCTGGACACATGAACAATTACTACAAGAATGTATGCAACTATTTCATGCTAACTGTGACATGTATAAATCATGGGGTAAAAGGACAAAGGCTATTATTAAACAATAAATTTGAAAAATAATGGTCCCCTGTGTCCCTCTCCCCATTCTTTACCCAAATGCCCACATGGGAAGAAGAAACAGAATCAAGAAAAAAAAAGCCCACCTAATGAAGTGAAACTGTAGAAACTATAGAAGGTAAGAAGGCATTAGAAGTATGATTAAGAAATAAACTATTAGTTTATTCAATATTATTTCATGTATTAGCAAACAAAAATTCAGCCTAATCTCCCATCCTTGGTTCCTACTTTCTTTTTTATTTTTTTCTTTCTTTATTTTTATTGATTTTAGAGAATAAAGGAGAGATAGAAACATCAATGATGAGAGAGAATCATTGATCGGCTACCTCCTGCATGACCCATACTGGGGATCCAGTCCATAACCCAGGCATGTGTCCTGACTGGGAATCAAACCGTGACCTCCAGGTTCATAGGTCAGTCCTCACCCACTGAGCCACACCAGCCAGACGGTTTCTTTATTCCTTCCCCTTTTCCTTCCTGCCATTCATCCTTCTTTCCTTTTTCTTTTTTCCTTCCTTTTCTACCCTCTTTTCTTCCTCAAACATTTGTTACAACTATAGTGCCAGGAATTAAAAGTACAACCCACTTCTTTCAAACTTTATTTTATTGTTTTCACTTGTACCAAAGTATCCAATTTCACACTGCCCAAGACATTGACGTCCACTGAGTCAATTTTAAGTTACATATGGAATTTTGTTGTTGTTGTTAATCCTCATCTGAGGATATTTTTAAATTGATTCTTAGGGAGAGTGGAAGAAAGAGGGAAAGACAGAAAGAAACATCGATTTGAGGGAAACACATTGATTGGTTGCCTCCTGTACGTGCTTAACCAGGGCCCAGGCCACGGAGGAGCCTGCAACCAAGTTACCTGCCCTTGACCAGAATTGAAACTGGGACCCCTTGGTCCGCAGGCCGATGCTCTATCCACTGAGCCAAACTAGCTAGGGCACATATGGATATTTTTAAATTGGAATAAATACCAGGGCTAGAAATACACAGTTCTATCTCTCTCTAAATACATCTGCAAGGCAGTTAGAAGTTATATAGTAGTACACCTTTCTCACATGAAAACTTTATCAGCTCCTAAAAATATTTGCTTCTAGATATCAAGTAAATTTTAGATTCTTTCAAATGCATTCTCATGCCTGATATTGAGAACAAGTGCATTCTATCTACAGTAAAAATGATCAATATAATGCTCATTATTGTTCTTTCTCCTTAAATTATGAGCACCATTCTAAGTCCAGAAAATACCATGCTCCATTTATATTGGACTTGTTAAATGGGTTACTCCCATGGGTATTTTTTAGTGCAAGTTTGCTAAGAGAGAAGCATGTAGGATTTTTTAAACAATTGAAGTGGATAACATAAACACATTACATGTAGAACATTGTAAGAACTATAAACCAGTTCAGAGAAAAGGCCATATTTAGAGAATATTCTGGATGAAATTATTGATAAGATCCCACTGGACACAGGCTTAGTGATTTAACTTTCATTTAAACAAAATGGAGTTAGACATCAAAACATTCTTGGCTTTTATGGTGGTTGATTTATGTTCCTTTAGATTCTCATAATGAAAATAAAAAGAAAATAGAAAAAATAGGGACAGTTTATGTGTTTTCCTTAACTTTGGGAAAGTATTTCTTCTAGGTCCATTAAGACCCTGAAGTACATTAGCATATATTCAATTTTAAAGGAAAAGCCAAATTCTTGAAAATCAGCTTCTTTGAAAGACTACATTCTGTTATTTAACTTAAGAAAACAATCAGTGCTGTGCAACAAAAAATATTTATATACAAAATTGTATCACAGAGTTATTTATAATAGCAAAAAAATGTAAAGAACCTCAAAGCTTGATAAAAGTGGATTGGTTTGAAATTAACATTCATATGAGGGCACTAAAAATAGTTTTTCAGAATATAAAAAAAGTTTGCAATATATTGTTAAGTGTAAATAAGAATGTTACTCATAAGTATATCAAAAATGACCCCAATTTCATTTTAGACTCACACAGAGTAAAAAAAAATACTGTAGAAAATATGCTTATATTTTCACAATGGTTATTTCAAGGTGGTGAGATTACAAGTAAATTTTTTTCATTATCTATAGGCTTTCCTGTATATTCCAAATTGAGTAAAATAACTTGCATTACTTTTATAATGAAAAAGTAAGATAATTTTAAAGGAGTAATACATTAAAATGCACCCTTAGAACTCCATTTTTTACAGCTACCATCCATTTCCATTTATCTAGGTGTTTTAGGAGGCTCTGAATTGTGCTACTTCCATACTGCAGAAATACAATATACTGCTCCAATCAGATTGCCCTACCAATCCTATGTGTGGCTGTTTCTAAATAAAAATTTTAGTGCAAATAGTAAGGAGAAAAGGGGAAGGGAAAGAAGAATGGAGGGGAGCTCAGTAGAGAGGAGAAAAGAAATGTGAATGATAAAAGAGTTTAATATGGCTTTGGAAACTATATGTGCCCATAGGAAAACACTCCTTCCAATGCAACAAATGCATCTGCCATAAAAAATGAATAAATAAGAACATTTTATTTTCTGCTAGGATTTTCAAACTATTTCTTACCAATGGGTTGGAGTTCAGAATTAAATTCTTTAGGGAGCTTATTCCTTTTTTTTTTCCATTTTGTAAGTACATCATAAGACACGGTCCCTAGAAGTTTGCCACTCTCATATATACATTTTACAGTAAGAAGAAAGGAATAGTCCAGTTGGCATGGCTCAGTGGTTAAGCATCAACCCAAGAACCAAAATTTCACCAGTTCATTTCCTGGTCAGGGCACAAGCCCAGGTTGTAGGCTCAATCCCTAGTAGGGGGGCATGCAGGAGGCAGCTGGTCCAATGTTTCTATCTCTCTACCCCTCTCTCTTCCTGTCTCTCTACAAATCAATAAAACTATTCTAAAAAATGAAGGAAGGAAAATATTTTTCCACCATATTGCAGAATCTTTGATTCATTAAGGAGATTTGCTATATTTGGGTCTCAAGTCCTCTGTCAACAGAAATCAGGGTTTCACTCATAATGGATTTTTCTCCTCCAAGCTCATACCAGGGTGAGCCAGAAAAACTGAAGTGGGAATTTGTACCTAAAAGTAAATATTACTTGTACTTTAGGGAGAAATCTTCAGTGTGCCAACAACTGTGCTTGGCATATCTTTCTAGCCTCCAGGTTTCGGAACTGGATTGCCTCATGCCTCTGCAGGTACTCAAGCTGCCAGAACTAAAAGCAATCACTGCTGGGACTGCTCTCCAATGTGTGCCTGGCTAAAGATCTCTTTTTTTTATGAAAAAAAATCTCATGGAGTCTATAAGAAATTTAATTATTAGTTATAAGAATAAATAAGAAAATGCTAAAAATGTTGAGGGAATTTGTGAATTAAAATAGATACTTTTTGCCCTAGAATGTTTGGCTCAGTGGATAGAGCATGGGCCTGTGGACCCAAGAGTCCCAGGTTTGATTCCAGTCAAGGGCACATATCTCAGTTGCAGGCTTGATCTCCAGCCCTGGTCAGGGCTCATGCAAGAGGCAACCAATAGATGTGTCTCTCTCTCATCATTGATGTTTCTATCTCTTTTCTCCCTGTCCCTTCCTCTCTGAAATTAATGTAAAGATATTTTTAAAAATAGATACTTTTTATAAATCAGAAAGAAAGATAAAAATATCTAATTGATATGCTCTATAAGTTGAAGGACATTGCTTTTAATGCATGACAACTGATCAATAAAAATGTGATGTAGGGCAGTGAATAATAAAGTATCTGAACTTAATTCCCTTGGGAAATGTAAGTCTGAGACATACCACTACATCAAATAAACTCAGTGATACTAAGGATAGCTTTGAAATAAAACAAACAGGAAGGAAAAGAAATAAATAAGATTTTTTAAAAAGATGAACTAACAAGCAAAGTAGAGACAGACTCAGAGAGAGCAGATTAAGAGCTGTTGGTGGTTAGGGGCTACATGGGTGGGGTGGAAGGATTGAGCAAAAACAAAGAAACAAATGCATGAAGGTAATCATGATGTACATAGGGTATAGTGAGCACTCTTTTTTTGTTGTTGTTACAGCCTTTTTAAAAATTTTCTTTCCCCTCTCTCTTCCCCAACATTTTCCATCTCATTCTTAGGTAAATAATATTAACATTGTTATATTAAAACTAGAGGCCTGGTGCATGATTTCATGCACATTGAAAGGAAATTAATTAGAAGAAATTTTTTAAAAAATATATTTTATTGATTTTTACAGAGAGGAAGGTAGAGGGATAGAGAGTTAGAAACATTGATGAGAGAGAAACATCAATCAGCTGCCTCCTGCACACCCCCTACTGGGTATGTGTGCGCAACCACGGTACATGCCCCTGACCAGAGCCGAACCTGGGACCCTTCAGTCCACAGGCCAACACTCTATCCACCGAGCCAAACCAGTTAGGGCTAGAAGAAATATTTTAATATCGCTATTCGCCTTTTCTCTATAATAGAAATGTCAACCAAATTCATGATCGACAATTACAGATGGAAACACAGGCGTGTGAATGGTGCCAGCGAGAGCTTAAGTATATAGATAAACTTGCTTAATTAGACCTACCTTCTGATTTAGCAAAACTTTTTCCAGCCCAGTGAAGCACCATAACTTCTCTTTCAGGTTATTGTCAGCAACACAGCAGTAAATATCAACATGAAGCAGATTATTATTGTAGATCACACGGGAGAACAAAGGGTGAAATATTTAACTGTATCAGTGTTTGCCTATATTCTGTGCAGTGAGAAAGCCTGAAGTCATTTTCAAGGTCCACAATTTCTTCTTTTCAGTTGGGTCAAGTTTCTAAACTTTCTAAATCTCGGTTTTCTAGCTAATGAAAAGAAAATAGGATTCTACCGAGTCTCCTATCTACCTACTCCAGGACTTCTGTGAATATCAAATGAGATGAGGCACGGGAAAACTCTTCACAGACATTTGGTTAAAGTGTAAAATGTTTGCACCTGGCTATAAAGCGAGTTGTGTTCCTGGGCTGAAGAAACTGCAAGGAGGCTAGTCACTAGGGAGAGGAAGGCAGGCATTGCTAGGTGACGTCATTACTTGGCACCCACAGCGACCTTTTCAGGGCTGGACTGTGGGCTGCATTTTGTGCCATGGGGTTTCAGAAGCATTGGCTGCAATTTGGTGGGCTGTCGCCCCAGGGTGGTGGTGGGGCCTGTGTCCCACTTCTGAGAAGCCGAGTATTGTTTTGTCGGTGCCAGGTCCACAGTGCTGTTTCTTTGTAAATGGCCAGTGTGTGTCACGGCAGCTCCTGTGTTGAGCATCTGCTCCTTGCAGTAAGTGCACATCATAGTGACCGAAGAGACGGTCGGAGGGACACTTAGCATATTAGCCTTTTATATATATAGATAGTTTCTATAACAATGTCATGCTCATTAGATCACAGTGGTGTTGCAGTGAATTCTTATTTCAGTAAGGCCATTCTTTCATAACACTTCATTATTTCCCATTTTTCTTGGTGAGAGTGGACAAATGCACACTAGCTACTTAGTCTTTTTTTATTTTTTTTTAGTTTTAGTAACTGTGTCCTTGTTTGTCTTTATGGTATCTCTCTACTTCCTCAGGTCTAGTAAGTTTCCTGTTTTTGCTTCCTGGGAGTCTTTGCCCTGCAGCCCTGAGTTTCCACTGGCAATTGACCATTTGCCTAAATCTGGTTTTAGCATCCTCCTAGTTCTGCCTGTCTTCTCAGACTCAGCACAGGGGCAGGCCTGACCTTTGCATTTGGGAACTTGCCATCTCTTCCCTTGTTTGAACTTCTCTCTTGTTCATTCCACCTGCTACTGTAGCACTTGCACGTGACAGTCACATTTCCTGCTCCCAAGACATTTACTGTTATCATTAGCATTGCCACTGCTATAGAGCTTTCATAACAGTCCCCCCCTGGGTGGAAGGATTTTTGGGGGGGATGCCAGTTGGTAATTAAGATGCAAACCTGATGTCACAGCAAGGTGAATGGGAATTCTACATATGAAAAATATTTCCAAGGGCTTCTAATGGCCATGCCCATTTTTCTCTACCTCTCTCTCTGTCGCTTTACATTTGTCTCGCCACCATCCCTCAGGGCCAAAGCCCCTGACTGTACTTTCTGCTCTCAGTATTAGATTCTGTTCTGTTGGGAGTTTGTCCTTCTAGATCTGAGACCTGTAGATATGCAGTAAAACAGAGGCCTACGGGGTCTTGACAAACTTACTTGCTATTAGGAGAATCATCTCGGAAGTGCTCTCTTTTCCTAATGCTTCCTTGGCTTGTTCTACATGACAGGCGTTTGCACTGTGAGATCGCAGTATGGAGAGCAGATGGCAGATCGCTGCTCTTGGTCAGGAGGGATAGTTTCCTAACAAAAGAGGTTTTATTCTCCCCTGTATTTATTTTGCATATTGCAGACATTTTCTGCTCGTTCTTCCTTTTTATGTATTTTTTTTCTTGGACAGCGTATATGGCCTTGGCTTCAGCCTCGTGGCATTTTGCTCATTGATCAGCGTTAGATCAAAACTAATAATAAATCTCTTTTCATTTTCTCCACTGGGATGCATTAGGGTTATGGCTTTGGAAAGTTAGTCCTACCAGCTGGGTTATCTCCATTGTCTGTGCCTCTGGTGGGAGGGTGTCGTCATGAGAATGCATTTATGAATCCCAGAATTATTATCTAGTTTGTTTTCTTTCAACACAGACGGTGCTGGGTAGTGCCATGGAGCAGGTGTGTACCTCTGGAAGGCACTAATTGTGGCAAAGGAAGCCCCAGCCATGACCTATGAGGTTGAACGAGCTGGAATAGTATTTGGTTCCATGAGCATGTTTTATGCTTAACATTCCTCAAAGAGCTTAAAATATAATGAGTTCAGTATTCATAGTCCAGGAGCTTTGTCAGCAAATAAGGTTGCCTTCCCCCATTTTGCTTGTAACTGGTGGTTTTAGAAAGGATCTTCATTATATAATTACATTCAAAAGGAAAAAAAAATTTCTCAGGCCCTCTTGTTACCTGTTTTTGACAAGTACTAAAGAATTTATTAATATTCCCAACACAGTTTATGGAGATGAAGAATGTCATCTGCTGATGTTGAAAAAGTCATGTGTATTGCAGCCTAAGCAATGGCAGCCGCACCTCTAGATCTTCACCAAGAAAAAACCCTTCAGACCTTGTAGGACAGCTGGTGCTGCTAGTTCTTTTACTTACTTTTAATTTGCTCACAACACTGAGGCAGCAAGAGGGATAATTTGTATGGTTTTACATAATCATAGTGTAGCTGAAAGAGATATTGGTTATTGCCTAGCCCACTTACACTCTTAAGGGCTACATGACATTGAAATCCAAATATGGTTTTATGGTGCAGGCTCAAGCAAGCATAATGCTCCAAAGACGCCAGCTGCAACCCTCTCTCCTCGCCTGAGCCCCCTTTTATCTGGTGTCTTTTTCTCCTCCCCTGTCTCCACCACTTAATGCTCTTCTCCAATTAAAGGCAAATGCACAGAATGGGGGGATTCCTTCAAACCAGTACAATAACCTTTACTATAATGATAAATAATGCTTTTGGTTGCTTGGTTGTTTAAGGATTCAGCACTTAGTTAATTGAAAACTTGATGTAAAGACTTTACTTTCTATTTCTTATGAGTATATATGAGCATGACCTATACATAAATAGATAGATCCAGTAGCAACAGTAGTATGTAAGAGAAATTGTGGAAATACTTATTAAATTCCATGCTCATTCAGTTCTTGGGTTTAGAAAATATTTAGAATAATTGAGATATCATAAACAAAAATAGCCATAGTGACTAAATGGCTGTCCTAGATGATAGAGGTGATGGATCTGATAATTTAAAGTATGTTACATGCTACTAATTTCTATTGAATTTTTCAATGCCTGAGAGCAGGTTTTAATAGCAGTTTTGCCTTGTTTTTCTTGGACAAACAACGAAATTAGTTTGCATTAGATGAGTAAACATCAAGTGATCACAGAGGCAGCCCCAGCTTGGCATTACATTTTTGTTGCAGATAAGACCCACATGCATAATGAGAGTTGATATTGCACAAATCAATAAGGATTATATATTATGATATGTTTGGGGAGGTGCATTTTTAGAATAGAGAAAGGGGGAAAGGAGGAGAGAAGACAGCGAACAAGTTTGTCAGCAGTTCCTTCATGGTGTGAGAAAAGAAAAAAAAAGTTTCTATCTGTCTGATTGTTCTTCCCTTCTGTCCTTGAATAATAAAGCCAAGGCCTACAGACATGACTTTTGATAAGGTTGAACACCAGAGGATCTAAGAATATTTGTATCACCATTTCACTGCTGCCAGCAGCCTGTGATGTGAACTCTAATTTGACAGGTACCTATCTAACATTTGTTACCAACCATCTCATAATTAAAATGCAGAAGCTGGAAAGTTATAAAGCTTGCTGGAGTAGGCTGGGACAGATGAAAAGAAGGCAAAAGAGAGCTAAGAGAGATTTCATTAGAAGAATTAGAAGAGGGATTTTGACAAGGCCAGTTCGGTGTTCCCATAGGTTGCCTGAATTTGCAAAATGAAAGATAGGGCCCTAACTGGTTTGGCTCAGTGGATAGAGCGTCGGCCTGCAGACTGAAGGGTCCCAGGCTCGATTCTGGTTAAGGGCATGTACCTTGGTTGCGGGCACATCCCCAGTGGGGGGTGTGCAGGAGCCAGCTGATCGATGTTTCTCTCTCATCAAATGTTTCTAACTCTCTATCCCTCTCCTTTCCTCTGTGAAAAATCAATAAAAACTATATTTTAAAAAATGAAAGATAGGGAAAGGTATCTTAGAATTTCTGATTTCCAGTCCTTTATGTGAATTCAGCTATTCACTCATTTATAATGGTTCCTATAACTTCCTTCCCTCTGTTTCCTATAAAATTGTGCATTGAAAATTAAAAGAAGAAGAAGTAGAAGAGGAAGCTAATGATTTCCCTCACCATCTTCCCAGGGTCCCAAGCCAGAAAACTTGAAAATACTTAAGCACTTTCTATACCTTTCTAAATGCTTATATAAAATTCATTTGATCTAGTCAACTAAGGTATGAGGTATTTAGGATCAGTGGGAAATTTTTATGAGAGACTCAAATAATTAAAGGAAGAATTAGAATTCAGGTTACACACACACACACACAAAGGACTGCTCACTTATTTTTCTGTTATATTCTCCTTCTCCCCAGTTTTTTATTAATCAAGATTTTTAAGAATTGAGTTCTACCAAATAGAAGTTTTCTTGTAGTGGCCACAAGAATTTTCTCAAATCTTGTGGAGGTTATACAACACAGAGTACCCCTATTTAATTTCCTATCCAAGAATCACGGGCTAGTATATGAAATTTCATTCTATTAAATTTCATCTTTGGAAATTGAACATCTTGATGAAAGAAACTGATTCTGGCAAAATTCATACATGCACAGCAGAACCTGATGCAACCAAAAGATTCAGTACATCCCACTCAATATGCCTCCTTGGCAGTAATTATAGGCTATCTACAATTCCCAGCCAAAATGGGCCTTACTTCACCAATTGGGGACAGGCCATGAAGTAATAGGAAGAGAACTGATCCAGCTCTGCTTACTACCTTTGGAATTTTGAGCAGTTACTGAGTTTCATTTAGCCTCTGTTTCCTAACCAGTAAAACAGAGCTAATAAGACCTGTCTTACCTATTCCATGCAATATTTTTAAAATAATCTGTAATGAAATACTTCATAAAGTCTTATAATTATCACTATTAATATAACTAACAAATTTATAAGTTTATCATGATATTAAATAATCTGAGTTAAAAAATTATTTCCCTCTATTTAGCAAACCATGATCTAACAAGTAGGAAGAGAAAGGACTTTCACTGAGTGTCCTTGATTTTTGATAAAATAGTGAAAAGGAAACTGAATATATTAGTTTTAAAATACTATATGCTGACACAGATGAGATTCAAAATCTAGTTTCCACTTTTCAGCTAAAAATGCTTCACCTTCCAGAAATGATTTTGGCTTAGACTTCAAAAGCTTCCCAAACAGTAATTACTAAAGTAAAAATAAGTAGGTTGCAAGGAAAACAAGTATTAGGGATCTAGATTTTCTACTGTTTAGCATATGAGGTAATCATGGTGCAAGGGCTAATATTGGGGAACTACAATATAGCCTAAAATTTCATATTGACCCTATGGTCTTTAATAAAACAGATGCAAATGCATCAAACATATACTGAGTAGAATAAATATACACAGGGAGCAGTGGAACAAAAATTCCCCAGGAAAGGAACAGCATAAGAAAATTTACACTCTTCAAGATAGAGACTGTTCTAGAAACAGAGATCCCAGTGACTAATGCAGATACTCAAGAAAAACAAAATAGTAGGGAAGTTTGGAAATTAAATTGGGGCCAGGAGTTAGAAGTTTTGCATGACCAACTAAAGAGTTTGGACTTTCTGTTTTACCCTATTTACTGAACACTCTAATGTCTGCCGGATGGATCAACTGCTTCACACAGTGTCCAGCAGGCATGCATATGTTAATTGCTCCCAAATGCTTGTCTTCAATGCAGAGTTCTTTCTGAAGTGAAAAATCTCAGCTCTGTGGTTGCAAATGCTTCCTGAACATTAACTCAAGCATCTTGCTCTCAACAAGTCCTAGACTTAAATATGTTTAAGCAAAATATAGGAGTATAATTTTGGAGTGAAATAAGTTGACCATAAAAATCCATGACATTTGTACTTGGGTCTTGAAAGATGAGAACTTAAGTTGATGAATGGAAATAGAAAAAAGAGGCGTCTTCATGGAGGAAGCAGAAAGAACAAAGGAATGGAACACTGTTTCACAGAATGTTAGGTGAATGATGAGCTGTTATATTGTACACGGATGCACTAAGAATGTCAATATGAGTGCAGAGCTCAAGATGGACCTGACACTGAGACACAAATAAATGACTATTTATTAGGCAACTGTCACAAAGTATAGATATAATCATGGTCTTATATAAGGGAATAGTAGTTGAAGAAAATAAATTTTTAAAAATAATTCATAAAAATAATCAATTTTAGTTACTAATAGAATGTAAATTGCAGCTAAAGAAGAAAAATTGATTTACTGCCATATGTGAAACTTGTATACCGTTAGCTTAAGATTCAGGTTAAAGATATAAATAAAATAAGAGTCCTATCATCCTCTTCCAGGATAACTGGTCTGAGACAATGGTGTCTTGAAACAGTGAATTTTACTATGGGTAAATTAGAAAAAAATAATATGCAGTATCATATATAAAGAATGGGTCTATTCAACTTATGCTAATTATGATATTCATTTCACAGCAAGATTTTGTCAAAGATTATATATGAAGAATATTCTACTTCAACTATAGATGGAACAAAGGAATGAAAGAGAAGAATACAGTAACTCATTTAAAAACACAATTCTATAACTTTGAAACCCCACTTTTTTGAAAATTAATTTTATGTTCTCATCCATCTTGCCCATACTTCCTGTCTCTAGTCATTTTGTTGCTTTTGCTTCCTTCTCTGGACAGACAATTATAACACTAGAGTCTAAATCTGTAGTTCTTTACCAGTTTCCCCATCCTTCTTATCTTTATCAAGTTTCTTTGTCTTTACCATTTTTGTGTGTGTGTGTCAACAAATATCAAGAAATTTGTGAAAATCAATACTTAATAAGTTGAAATAATATTTTCAATTTCCTGTTACCTGCTTTAATATACATGTGTTCTCCATAACTCCTCATCACTAAATTCATCTTCTGATCAAATAGATGTAATTTCATGTAAAGTTAATCCTTTCTGAGTGACCTCAGATTCATTGCATAAGAACCAGGTATGGGCCAGTTATTCTTTGGCAGTGAGAAGGTGAGGAAGAAAATTACAAAGACAAAGGCCACACTCATCTGTAGTAGTCACATTTACACTATATAGGGTCTCTAGTTGTGAATATTTTTTACCAAAAAAACACACACAAACAAACAGAAAACAACAACACACAAAACAGGAACAATAACTTGTCCTATATTGCTAAGTTTACTTGTTCACTTAACCAGGGTTGACAAGTGTTGGTATTTGCCCAAGTGTGAATTGTCAGGTTCATTGTTTCACCTATATATATAAAGAGAATCTGGACCCAGAATTTTCATAATTGCTAATTTCAATGGCATGAGCTTTTGGAAATAATTTTCAAATATATATAAGAATTTCATAAATTTTTTTCTCACTCACTTTATGTTTCATGGGATAACTCTGCAAAGTATTAGGAGAGCTCTTTGTATTTTCCAACATAATTGCATAAGTGCTAATTTTCTTTTTTTAATAACTTTTATTTATCAAACTAAATGTAGAATATTCTCAATATATAATGCTTGGGTAGAGCAATAAAAAGCACCACTTTTATTTATACTACATGACTATATTACTAATATATATGATTCTCTAAAATAGGTTTATTATTTTTATGTTAACTAAATATATTAGGACCATATCCATGTGTTATTAAAAATAAAAATATGCCCTGTCTGGTTATCCCAGTTGTTTAGAGCATCGTCCTGATACACCAAGGTTACAATTCGATCCCTGGTCAGGGCACATACAAGAATCAACCAATGGATGCATAAATAAGTGGGACAATAAATCAGTATCTCTCTCTCTCTCTCTCTCTCTCTCTCTCTCTCTTCATTTCTTCCTATCTCTCAAAACCAATCAATAAAAATAAATAAATATTAAAAATTATTTTTAGTATAACAAAAATAGTTTGGCTTTTTTAAGATGACACACAAAAATAAAGGGAAAAGTCTCTTTATAAATATCCAAAATGTAAATTAATTGCAGTGCCAAAAACAAATTAAAATGCATTGCTAAGATTGTGTTAAAAAAAACAAAAACAAACTTAAACAGCAAAAATTCCTAGATGCCAGATCAAAGCCAGATTAGAACTAGAGATAATAGTTTTAATGACCTGAGGTGTGGTTGGCAGTTTGGATATTAATACCTGTAAAGCCATTCAAGTCAAAGCTTTATACCCAGAAGAGTCAAGACTTTAGAACTGAGACCCCCGGATGAAACTATTTAAAGAATGAGTGAGAAAAATTGTGTCCACTGCCATCGAAGACCACAAGGAAGCTTGTCTCTGCCTGATTTCACCTCTCCCTAGAAAGATCAAGCCTTTGGACCTCTGTCACTAAGACAAGGGAATAATATAAACAGAGTCTATCAGGGAAGAATCTAGGGTCCTTGACATAGCAAATGAAAACCTATGAAGAGACAGATTCAAAGCCCAGAAAATCCTGAATTCTCACTGAATATGAGCTAAACTTTAAAAAAAATCTTAACACACAAAAACATACTGACCTTAAGAAAGAGTCAGCAGGCTTTAAATAAGAATTCCATCTACAATTTTTTTCTGCATCTTATAAGCTTTTTTTTTTCTTTACTCTGCTTTATTACAATAGCTAGGTCCTCCAAGACAATGTAGAACAGAAGTGTTAATGGAATTTTTACTATGTTTCTTATTTTGGGGGGGAAGGGTTGATTAATATGTCACCATTAATATGAACTTAGTTGCAGATTTGTTTGTTTTTTGTTTTTGTTATTGTTAGATGCCCTAGAACAGTATTCACATCTATGCCCCTGTACCTAATTTGCTGAGTACTTTTCTCATGAGTGGGTATTGGATTTTTTCAAATGTGTTTTCAGTACCAATTGAAATACACATATTTTTCTTTCTTCTAAAATAAGGTCACTTACATTGAATAATTTTAATGTAAAGCTATCCTTCATTAAAGGTCATGCTACATTATCCTTCTTATCAATGATTGTAATACATGCTATATAATATAAGGGTAATACGCAAATCGACCAAACTGCAGAATGACCATTTGCTATGATGTGCACTGACCACGAGGGGTCAAACGCTCAACACAGAAGCTGCCCCCAGCCCACAGGCCCCATTGCTCAATTGGGGCCTGCCAGCCAACCTCTCTGTTCCTTCCCCCAGCTGGCAGGCTCCCATTGCTGGATAAGGAACAGGGAATCAGGGGTAGGTGGCGGCAGACACGGGTGGCTCCAGGCCAAGGCCTCCACCCCATCAGTTTCCCCCCCCCCCCCACACACACACACAGGAGGGCGACCATCTTCCAGGGACAGGGCAGATGAGCAGGCGGAAACGGACAACCTCTCTGTCCCTCCCCCTGGGCGGCAGTGGGGAACCAGGGGTGATGGCAGGAGGCAGGGCTGGCTGCTGGCACCTGGGGAAGATGGCCCTGAACGTAGGCCAGGCCTAGGGACTGTACCCATGAATGGATTTTTTGTGCGCCTGGCCTCTAGTTTTATTATAAGTTGTTAAGGATATTTGCAACTCTGTACATGAGGAGTATTTGTCTGTAATTTTCTTCTTTCTTTCTTCCTTCCTTCCTTTCTTCCTTTCTTTCTTTCTTTCTTTCTTTCTTTCTTTCTTTCTTTCTTTCTTTCTTTCTTTCTTTCTCTCTCTCTCTCTCTCTCTCTCTCTCTCTCTCTCTCTCTCTCTCTCTTTCTTTCTTTCCTCTTTCCTTTCTCTCTTTCTTTCTTTTTTCCTATCTGTCTTCCCTACTTTTGTACAATCTGTGATAGATTTTGCTGTCAGGATTATGTAAGCCTTATAAGCAATTGGAGAATATTTTTCTTTTTCTCAAGTACATTTGTGTGAGTGGTGTTATTTCTTTTTTGAAAGTTTGATATAATTCACTTTTGGGCTTAGACTTAATTGTCAGGAAAACTTCGATAATTAATTTAAATATTTATATAGAAGTAGAACTAGTTAGACTTTTTGTTTTGTTTTGTGAAAATTTTTTCAAGTGGTATTTTTAAAGAAATTTGTTTATTTCCATTAAGTTGGCATGAATATATTCATTACATTTTAGTACAGTATTAATTTTTAACTATATGTAGCATCTGTAACAACCATCGTATTTTATTTCCGATATTCATGATTTTTATTTTTATCCAGAATTGTTAAACATTTCCTAGGTCATTGTTTTGTTAAGCTCCTATTGTATATTTGTTTTCAATGTCACTGCTTAAGCTCTTTATTTACTTCTTTCCAGCTACTCTAGGTTTACTTTGTTCTTCTCTTTTGAACTCTTAGATCATTAACTTTAATCCTTTCTTCATGTCTATAAATATTTTAATCTGGATATTTTTCCCAGAATTGTTTTGGTTACATCTCACAAATTTTCATATATTTTATTGTATTTGAAATATCTTTTAATTATTTGTATGAATTCTTCTTTGACTTACAATAATTTTAGGGCTTTGTTGATTAATTTTAAAATATTTGGGTTTTCTTATATAGTGTAGAATAATTGATTTCATGGTTAATTCCATTGTGCTTAATGAATGTCCTTTGTATGATATCAGTTTTCCTAAGACACAATTAGGTGAGATAGTAGATAATATTGTTCAACTATTCTGCATTTATTGATATGATATCAAGGTATAGTTGTTCCATTAATTGCTGAGAGAGCAATGTTAGAATTTCCTACTATTGAAAATGTCCTACTATGGAAATTGTAAATTTTTCCTTTCTGTCATTTTCTGTTTTTGTCTGTTGAAATTCTGTTTTTCATATATGTTAATAATTGCCATATTCTCTTGATGAATTGCTCATTTTTCAATATAAAAGCATTCTCTCTCTCTCTCTCTCTCTCTCTCTCTCTCTCCTCTCTCTCTCTGTTTGGTTAAATACTTTGCCTTGATCTATTATATCTGATTTAAATGCAATCACTTCAACATTTTTTACATTTATTTACTTCCCCTTTACTGTCTTTATATTTAAAAATTTAACAGTGTCACCCCAATAAATTTAATAAAAGGAAAAAATAAAATATTTCTTTTGTAGATAGTACATTGTTAAATCTTACTCATATCCTTTCTGAAAATCTCTGCCTTTTAATAGAAGTATTTAGTATATTAACATGGAATGCAACTATTCATATGAACAATTTTAAATATATAATTTTATTATTTTTGTTTACCTTCTCTGTTTTTAGCCTCTCTTTTACCTGTCACACCCCTCTTTATTATTTGTGTATTTTTTGTTTTAGAATTCTACTTTAACTAATTATTTTTTACATATACCTCTTTGCTTTGTATATATATTTCAATTATTACTTTAGGGAGTACAGTGTACATCTTTACTTAACTATTCCTGCTTCTATTTATACTCTAGAGTTGTAAGGTAGTAGGTTTTTATTTTAATCTCACATGTAGTTTATAGTTATTATGTGAAGGATAATTAATTGGTTAGAAGCTTACTCATCCCTGCTAGTTGTGAAATTCCTAATAATGATATTTTATGAGGACAAAAAGAAAGAACAAGCATAAGGATTTATTACTTATAGCTCCCTTATTGAAAAGAAATATGAGCTCAAAAACAGCAATAACCCTCATAGAGGTAATAAAGTGCTATAAGCAATATTGGACACATAAATTGCTAAACCTAGTGGTGAATCTGAACTAGCATTGACTATATAAAAATAAAAATTATGAATTAGAAAAAAAGATTAGTGTTTGAGATACGTAACTCGTGATATGGAAGAGGGGTTGTGAAATCTTTGGAAATGATTTCAGCTGAAACAGAAAACCTGAATAAGGTGGCTGAATTCAGTAGCTGAGCAGAGAGCACACACTTACCTTTAACATTTTTTTATAGTGAAAAACAGAAAGGAGGAAGCTTTGTCAGGAATGCATTTTGGGTCAGCCAATCTGCAGCTTTATTTTGATAAGGTGGAAAAGGTGCATATTGCTTTTATTTATTTATTTTTTGCATATTGCTTTTTAAAAATATATTTTTATTGATTTCAGAGAGGAAGGAAGAGGGAGAGAGAGATAGAAATGTCAACAATGAAGATTTATTTTTTAAAAAGTCAGTGATGACAGAGAATCATTGATTGGCTACCTCCTGTACACCCCCCACTAATGATCCAGCAGAAACCCAGGCATATGCCCTGACCGGGACTTGAACCTTGACCTCCTGGTTCATAGGTCGACAATCACTTGAGGGAAAACATTAAAATAAAATGTAAAATCTTGCCTCATTGGAAAGCAAAGTAAAATAGCAAATATATGATAAATTCAACAAAAGGCAAAAGAGAAAAAAAGAAGCAATGAAATAACAAATCAAAGGACACACACAAAAAGTTTGAACAAATCCAAATACAACAGTGAACACAATAAACATTAATAGCTATTTATTAAAATGTAGTGATTCTTAGATTGGAAATAAAAAAAAATCTGGGTATCAGCTGTTAACAAAGATACAAAACTGTATATAATTTATCAGAAAAACAGAAAGTGAAATAAGTTACTACCTGATATAATCCTAAACAAACAAAACAAAAAAGATGATTATCTAGATGAATGTCATTTAAGACATAATTTAAGTTAAAATATTATTATAAAAATTAAGGGTCATTATCTAAAGTTAAAGGGAATAATTTTATGAAGATAAAGTACAAATAGCAAAATTGGAAAATTACAAATGTTTTAACATTATTTCAATCTCTAACATTTTGGGGAGTATCAGTAAGAGGCATCTAAAATATTGTTAACCCATTGCTATACTTGAGCCCATAGGATTCTCTTATTCAGAAGAAACAAAGAGAAATTGATGGAGTCATTTATTTTCACAAATTGAAAATAGCCTAAAGTCAATACTACAAAAATCACAAAGGTGCTAACATTGGTCTCTTAGCTAATGAGAAGCAATGAGAAAATTGATGGAGCTGCAGTTTCTTTTATCTTTTTCTTTCCCATTGTTTCCTTTTCAGAGTTCATTAACAAAAGGAAAAAGAGAAAAGTAAAATGAAAATTAGGCTGCTATTGGACAAAGGGTTTACAGATCTTCCTTTCAAATTATACCCAAGAGAGACCTAACATGAAATTATAATATATACTTGTTTCTAATTCAAAAAGCCCAGCAATTTCTTTATATTTTTGTGTTATAAAAATTATCACTCCTACCTATTTTTGATGTGTGGAATCTCTATGTTCAGGGATAGCATTTATCAATCAAATGCTTTCGATAATAATCAAAATTCATGTTAACTCAGAAAATAAATCTAAAAGGAATTTTTAAATCTCACTAAAATGGAAATAACTTATATAAGACATAAAAGCAGGTTTTCTGACTTTTATTATCTGTGCTACCCTGTATTTCAGGGCAATCTTCATGGGGTTGTCCAGAGCCCAGTATGCTAGAAACAACAAAAATAAAATGAACAAAAATATTTAATCAGATGATAAAAACACAAGAGTTATTGAAAAGGACCTATGAAGATCCTAAACTAAAACAAATACAATTACCTTCTCAATGTAAGCATATATATCTAATCACATTTTTTTCCTCAGGATGCCTGAGTGTTATGGACTACATGTTTGTGTCCCAGCAAATTCATATCTTAAAATTATTAGCTCCTATTGTGATGATATGTGAAGGAGATATCTCTGTGAGGTGATTAGGTCATGAGGATGGAACCCTCATAAATAGGATTAGTGGCCATATAAGAAGAGGATTTAAGGAGAAGTCATCAATCTGCAACCCATAAGAGGACTCAACAGAAACCAGTTTGATGGAATCTGATCTTGGACTTCTAGCCTCCAGACCTGTGAAAAATAAATTTATACTGTTTATAAAACAGCCAGTCTATGGTAATTTGTCTCAGTAGCCTAAATGGGCCGAGAGACTAAGACAATGAATCTGAAGACCTATTCTTGTGCAGAGAAGGCAAATTGGGATACTTTCACTTCTTGGATATTATAGAAATATCACAAAGTGGCAGTTTTTATAATCTGTCAACTTCCTCCAATTGAACCCTTTGGTGCCAAATATATATATTGGGGGCAAAGACTAAATAATCTACAATAATCAGAGTAGCTTCCTTTAGAATCACTGGAATTAATGTTATAAAACATTAGAGGATGTATTTTCATGATTCCCTCAATTGTATTTCATTACACAGTTGTCAGTCATTAAAATAACCAGGATGGCCCTAACCGGTTTGGCTCAGTGGAAAGAGTGTCAGCCTGTGGACTGAAGGGTCCCGGGTTCAATTCCGGTCAAGGGCATGTAATTTGGTTGTGGGCATATCCCCAGTGGGGGGGTGTGCAGTAGGCAGCTGATCAATGTTTCTAACTCTGTATCCCTCTTCCTTCCTCTCTGTAAAAAATCAATAAAATATATTTTTAAAAAATAAAATAAAATAACCAGGATGTCAGAAACATTGACCTTCAAAAACTCTTAGGAGAAGGAAAGCAAGAAAAAAAAACCTATTTGGCATATGTAGGTAATATGGAACTGTGGAAACATTATGTCCATTCAGTTGGTACCAAAACAATCTAATTGTGCTTGTATGTATGTCATTATCCCATTGCAGAACACTGGTGATGCCATATGTTGTCTTTTCTACATAGCACTTCGCATATCTCTTCATAACCCTTATTATTTTTTTTAAGGTGCTTCTGAAGGACGCAGTATTCTTCATCTCATCTAGAAAAAAAATGTAGTCTCTTGCAATCAATATCAATATGTTCTTGATTTTAAAAACTGAATGGGCTTGAGTTTCCAACGTGGCATGTAAGGAAGTTGGCAGTTGATATTTCATCTTAACTTGGCATGTAAGGAAGTTGGCAGTTGATATTTCATCTTAACTATTAATGAAAAACTGAAGCCCAGCTAGTGTGGCTCAGTAGTTCAGCATCAACCTATGTACCAGGCAGTCACGTTTTAATTCCTGGTCAGGGCTCCATCCCCAGTGTGGGCCATGCAGGAGGCAGCTGATCAATGATTCTCTCTCATCATTGATGTTTTTATCTCTCTCTCTCCCTTTCACTTGCTCTCTGAAATCAATATATATATAAATATTTAAAAAGCTGAACAGTCTTGACCAGTTGGCTTAGTTGGTTGGAGTTGGTTGGAGCTTCTTCTCATATGCCAAAAGGTCATGGGTTTGATTCTCTGTCAGGGAACAAACCTAGGTTGTGGGTTTGATCCCTGGTTGGGGCACATACTTGGAGGCAACCAATCCATGTTTCTCTGTCACATCACATCAATGTTTCTCTCTCTCTCCCAACATCAAAAAAATATCCCCTCAGGTAGGAATTTTTTAAAAAATAAAAGAAAGACAAAGCTGGCCAGACTGAAAAATCAACCACTCTTCTTAGATCCATGAAGCGGGAGGACACAGGCAAACTGCTTCCCCCAAGACTGGAGAGACAGAGGTGAATAGAGAGTAACAGTATAAACTACAACAGAAACTAGTGGCGGGCAGGAAAACCTGAACTCCATTTGATAACTCTGAGAGTTAATAATTCCAGAGGGATACAGTCACAGTTAGCCTGCCACTATAGTGTGAATTTTACCTCCAGGGACTTGGCCAGGTTCCCCCAGTAAATTTCAGAGAAAAATCTACTCATCCTTTCAGCAGAGGGCGGGGAAAAGAAATAATTTTGAAATACTTCAGAGCACTCTGTTCTTAACAAGACCTACCCTCTGGAGAAAATAGTTAACCAGAACCTAATCTGATGGGTTATTTTCAGAGTCATACTGACCTGAGGAAGGGAGATAAATACACCAGTCCCCTCTAGTCTTCCAGGTGGGAAAGGGAATAACCAATTGGCCATTCTGTTTCATAAAAGACAGGGAGGAAGAACTGATAAACATTTGTAAACTAAATAATCCAGAGACATAGACTCACTTAAAGTCTTAGAACTAATCATGGGGCTATAGAACACTTCCCTTCTCACCACTTTTTTTCCAAATCCCTCTGGAAGATCTAGCTAAAACAATAAGACAAGTAAAAGAACTAAAGTTATACATATTGGGACAGAAGAAATAAAACTCTTCTTGCTCACAGATGGCATGATCATCTATGTAGAAAATATGAAAGAATTGGCCAAAAAAAACAGAAACCAAAACCTCCTGGGAGTAATAAGCAATTATAACAAGGTTTCAAGATACAAGCTAAAATACAAAAGTCAATCATTTGTCCATGTACTATAATGAACAAGTGAAGTATGTAAATAAAACATAATATCATTTACATTAGCACCTTCAAAACTGTACTTCACAAAATTCACTTCACAAAAATTAATTTAAAATGAAACATGGACCAAATGTAAAATGTAAAATTATAAAACTCCTTAAGGGGAAAACTTAGATGGCCATGGGTATGGTGATAATGTTTTAGATAAAACACCAAAGTTAGCCATGATTCATGACAAAGCAATTTGGATAAGCATAAGTTTTATGGATGTCTTATCTGAGTTTGTTACAATTTGTGTCTATTAAGAACAGGCAAGTCAGGTTTTGAGTTCATAGCCTCATAACCTCAGGTTTTAAAAAAAGTTTCATTTACCTTGCTTTTTTTGTTTGTTTTCCTGTAGCGGGATATACATTTTGGGTACATCAAATAAATATAAAATATAAAAATGATTTTGTCATGTAATGTAATTAGGATGGATCTTTATGACTTATTTACAATATTTGTCTCCTTTCTTCTTTCATGAAAATTACTAATGAAAATGTAATTGAATACTATCAAGAAAAACATATTGGAATTCTTAGCCTTGATGACAAGAATTGATTTAGAATAGGGTTTGAAATGAAGCCTCATAACCTGAATTGTGTTAGCAGACTCTCTAAAGAAGATAGAAAAATAAATAGGTAGGTAGGAAGGAGGGCAGGATAATAGATAGGTAGATAGATAGATAGATAGATAGATAGATAGATAGATAGATAGATAGATGATAGATAGATAGATGATAGATAGATATGAAAAAAGAGAAAGTACAGTTGTTTTGTGTAGGGTTTAGAAAAAGATTATATGTTCCCACAGGCAAGTAAAAAAATCTTCAGTTACCCATAAATACCACCACAACCTATTGTCTACCTATGTGCATTTGAGTTTTAGGCTCCTGATTTAGCATATTCAACTGGACAATTTCACTCCACAAACTGACAAATTTAAGATTCCATTAAGTAGAATTATATGGTAGACTCATGAATCAAAAGTCAAATGTTAAAACAAGTTAATAGAATAGAAATTCCACCAGAGGTGGCATCTTCTACACTGTGCTGAAGATAAGCAGAATAAATGAGGATTCTGCAGGCAAATAAATACCAGAAACACTAGTTTAAATAGAGATAAACTGCTAAACTGATTTTTTTTTTAATTTTAGTACTCCACACAAAATGAAATCGGCTAACGTGCAGTTTGGATCATCAAAGTATGTGTAGAGGTGTCTGTGTTCAGTGTTTCATAAGTGTATTTTGTAATGGGATCCTGTATGCATATGTGTGCATACAGCTCCTCCTGGAATGACTGTTCCTTGAACCATTCTTTAACTTCCCTGTGCTTTCCTCCACCTCAAAAAATGATAGGGTTCACATGAAGGAATCTGTAATATTTCCAATTTTCAACAATAAAAAAGAAACAACAGACATAATAATATGTTTATTACGCAAAATAGAGATGGGCAGAAAACCTTGCCAGAGTTTACCCAGACACTGGCTTCACTACTTAATGCTTCCTGCAGAATATTACCTTCTTTCCTTCTGGTACGGATATGTAAGAGCTTCTGCCATATACCGTAACTCAGTAGGCCTAGAGGCCTGGAGGGCTTTAGACATTAGTACTTTTCATAGGATCCTCACTTAATTCTAATGCAATCCAAATTTGAGATCCACCCTTGTGGAATCTTCTTGCCTACCTCAATATTCATACTGCTCTAACAAAATTACAAGAACAGCTTTCCTTGTTTACCTTTACCTGCGATATGTGGTCCAGCCTCTGTGGATCTCATTTTTCTCTCCTGGACATTTGTGCTGCCCTTGTCATCCTGCATGTCACTGGCAGGAGTATGTCTCTAGACCAGTGATGGCGAACCTATGACATGCGTGTCAGAGATGACACGCGAACTCATTTTTTTTGTTGATTTTTCTTTGTTAAATGGCATTTAAATATATAAAATAAATATCAAAAATATGTCTTTGTTTTACTATGGTTGCAAATATCAAAACATTTCTATATGTGACACGGCACCAGAGTTAAGTTAGGGTTTTTCAAAATGCTGACACGCCGAGCTCAAAAGGTTCGCCATCACTGCTCTAGACCCTGCTGCTATCATTACTTTAGCTGATATAACTGCTTAAGGCTTTTGAAAAAGTTGCATTAGCTCTTGTGGAGGGGGGCCAGGGGCTAAAGTATTAGTCTTGATATCCATGTGAATTACCTATGTTACTACATTAGGCCATAGTGACCACAATTAGAAAAATTTAATAGCTATAAGAGGGAGAACAGGTCTCCATATGTCAAAGACGGACAGATTTTCATCTGGAGCGTAAATGAAAATACTGAAGATTTTTAACAAAACATGACCAATTTTATCCAGCTTTCAGGTATTGTATTAAAGTGCATAAATCTAATGAAATACAGCCCTCAGGTTAAAGAGAGATGCTCCCTTTAAATATATAAATATTAACCAGCCCAAGACATTCTTATTTTCATTAACTAGGCCCAACTAGTTAATTCAGCTGCTGCATATATAGGCTGGCCTTCCTCAGAGACCAACCCACCTGGGGTAATAAATTGAAAACTGATGTCAGGAGAATTGCAAATTGGTTTCAAAGCTGAGAATTATGGTGGGGAACATAAATGCTGTTGACAAAGACGTCTGGCTGGTGTTCTGCCTTCTATCACCAACTCCCACGTGGAGACAACAAAGAAAATGGTCCCATATGAGTCTCACTTTTTTGCCTTCTTTTGTATTAGTGGCGTTCTTTGTCTTTTTTCCTTTTGTTATTTTTTTCTCCTCTATTTTATAACAAAAGGGAGAAGTGAAACAGCCAAATACAGACAAGTGTCCTCTAAAATATGAGCTTAGGAAATGGCAGAAGGTTTTCAGGCTATCCTCTCAACTCTCTACTTTTTTGTTTTGTGTGAGCATTGTAGCCATAGATTTATATATATTTGATTTTAGAGAGGAAGGGAGAGGGAAAGGGAGAGGGAGAGAGAAATAAAAAAAAATCAATGATGAGAAAGAATCGATCCACTGCCTCCTGCACACCCCCTATTGGGGATTGAGCCCACAACCCTGGCATGTGCCCTGGTTTATAGGTCTGCCATCAACCACTGAGCCACACCAGCTAGGCATATTCCTCATCTTTATCTGAATTAAGGTTTTTTGTTTGTCTTTTTGTCATCTTGCTTTTCTCATCTTATCATCTCTGTCAGTTAGCTATCCCCTTGGAAATTATATTGGATTGTGTAAATAGTTATCTTTGGAGATTTAAAAATTAATTGTTAGAATCATTTTCAACATGAAAAATTAATTTAATTTCAAGTTTACCAGTGACTGCTACATTACTAAAATCAATGACTAATTCTCAATTTTCATCTTTACCTATTTGCTGCATTTAACACATTCCTTTCTTCTGTACACTTTCTCCACTTGGGTTCTAGGATCTCACACTCTCCTTGTTTTTCTTCCAATTCACTGGCTACTATTTATTCTCTTTTTCTGGTTACTCTTTATCTCCCTGACCTCTAAAAGCTAGTGTTACCTGAGGTTCAGACATTGTACTTCCTTTATTTTAGAACTATACTTACTCCCTTGGGGAATTGCATCTAGTCTCTTGACTTTAACTGCTTTGCACTGATGACTTATATACACAGTACCATAAATTGAGTAGATTAAAACAATAGAAATTTACTCTCTCTCAATTCTGGAAGCTGGAAGTTTGAAATCAAGGTGTTGGCATGGTCCTGCTCCATCTGAAGTCTTTGGAATAAAATCTGCTCCATGCCCTAACCAGTTTGCCTCAGTGGATAGAGCATCAGCCTGCAGACTGAAGGGACCCAGGTTTGATTCCAGTCAAAAGCATGTATCTTGGTTACGGGCACATCCCCAGGAGGGGGTGTGCAGGAGGCAGCTGATTGATGTTTTTCAATGTTTCTAACTCTCCCTCTCCCTTCCTCTCTGTAAAAAACCAATATATATAATCTGTTCCATTCTGTTCCATGCCTTTTCCTTTGCTTCTGATGCTGTTGACAGTCCTTGATGTTCTTTGGCTTATAGATGCATCACTCAGTCCCTGCCATCATGGTAACATCGCATTCTTGTGCATCTGTGTCTTCTCTTCTTTTAAGATCATATTGGATGAATAATTCACTCTGTTTGAGTACAACTTCAGGTTAACTAATGACATTTTCAACAACCCTATTTTCAAATAAGGTCACATTCTGAGATTCCACGAAGGGTATGAATTCTGTGGGAGCACTATTCAACCTAGCACGGCTAACAAATGATATTTCCAGCCTATTTTTCTCCACCAAATGCTAAACATGTATCCAAATTCACATTCACAGCTTTACTTGAAGTTTAAGAGTATTTCAAATTTAACATGTACAAATCGGGACCTCTGCTCTGCCGCTGTAAATCTACTCTTCCTAATCTGTCCATCTCGGTTCATAGCAACTCCATCCTTCCGGTACTCAGTCCAAATATTGAAGGTGTTCTTCCTCCTTTCTCTATCTCATATCCTACATCTAATCATTGAGTAAATTCTAATGCTTTAAGAATGTGTCAAGAGGTTAATTTAACCTTTTCACTTCCTCTCTTCCAAATTCTATCAAACCAGTCAACTGATTTCTTGTGACTCCTTTCAAACTACATATCCTGCTTTTTCCCTTGTCTCTCTTAAGTCTATTCTCAACACTATATGCAGACTATAGATAGATCCCATTAGAACAGTCAGATCATGTCCTTCTCTCTTTAAAGTATTCCTGTAGCATCTCATCTCACTTTGAGTACAACTAATGTCCTTTTACAAGGTTTTCTGAGAACTTCCATTTAGCTCATTGATTCGATCCTCCAGCTACTGGAGGCTTCTCATTATTCACAATATGTATCAGGCACATTACTTTCTTGTATCCTCTGCATTTGTTCCCCCCCTCTACCTAGATTCTATTCCATTTTTATTCCCAAAGCTTGTTCCATCACCTCCTTCAAGTTATTTTATTTTATTTTATTTAGATGCCATCTCTTGTTTGAGGTCCTCTGTGATTACTCTATTTAAAATTTCACTGCCCCGAACTTTCAATCTCCATTCTTAATTAATTCAACTTTTATCCATAGCATGTACTACTGTATACCAGAATTTTACCTTTTATCTATTTGTCTCCCTTCTTCAGAATGCAAGTGTCAGGAGGATAGGGGTTTAAGAGCTTTATTCAATGCCATATCCCCTGCAACTAGAAGAATGACACACAATTTACTGAATGAAAGAATGAGCCAGGTCTGTTAGCAAGGAATATTAGGAAAACTTGAGGACTGGGTTTCAGAGCAGTAGGTTTTAGCCCCAGTTCTACTGCTTGGAAGCCATTTACTCTTTGCTAAATCTCTTATTCTAATGAAAGTTCTGTTTTCCAGACTATTTTCCATTATGTAAACCTAATCTGGGAAATACTAAACCAGCCTATGGAACCACACCCAGGCTGGCTGGCTCAGTATTTACTATGTTTGCAGAAGACTCATAAAAGGCTAATGTTACACCAAAAATAACCAAACCTTCTACTTGTTATGGTCAAATGGATCTCTTTCTGAAATTGTTCAAATATTGTGAAATCAGTGAAGAAGCATGAGCAATGCTTCTCTTTACAGAGATGTTCAAGTCTTAGATCAACCTTTCTAATGTATAGGAATTTACAGTCTAGATTTAAACTTGATCAGAAAGATAAAGGCAGAATTCAAATGATAAAGGAAAACAATTCCCAGCCTGCTCTTCTTTATCCTGAAGAGATAATAATGCTACAAATTCCTCATTGAGCACTTTTTCTCACTTTTCTACACTTGGTATAGAGATAACATTGAAAAAACTTTGTTTCTTCTTTCTTTATAATTGTTTCCCATATTATAGTTTATCTCTTCTGATATGGACTTTTTATAGAAACTGCAATGTTTTGGAAAAGGAAACAGATATTTCCCAATAATTATATTAATGCATGTTTATGAGTTTCACTTCTGGCAATTCAAAGGGCTCCTGAGATACCTCCTGGGAGAGCTCCATTCAACAAGACAGACATTGAGTTTTACAACAAACCAGGTTATTTCATATAAGATGTGGAAATTTCCTTCAAATTCTAACTATATTTTCCCATTCTGAACACTGATAGTAATTAATTAATTTTGTTTCTCATTTGCAGCAAAATATCATTGAATAGTATTACCTCTCGAGATAAACACTACACAATGTTTTAAACTTTTTCAATTATAATTGTATTATGAAACTCTTATTAATTATGGGAAATATTAAACTTTTAATATGAGAGAGACATCAGCCCTTTCCATAGAGTCAGACAAACACTTATTCATTGATTAATTACAGAATTTTCTTCTTATTGGAACCTAAAATGGGGTCAGCTGATCAACCCTAAGACACCCTTTTGGTAAATGCAGTTTTGGGAACTACAGACAATATCTCCCAGACTTAGCACAGGCCTTTTGCCATTCTTTGTGAAGACATTTTCTTCTGATAAAAACAGGTTTAAAGATATTAATCACTGCTAGTGAGATTTTTAAGAACCTTTACCATAATACACTAAGTGGCTTTTGACACAGCAGAAAATCAAGAAGAAAAATTAGATCAGTGATCTATTATTTTTCTGACTACAGAAGATGAGTTAGAATCCTCTGTGAACTCTTTTGATACTGCATAGCTCCTGCCTCAGTTCGTGAATCATCAGGCCATACATATTCTGATTATTCAGACAGATATTTAGTTAGAAAATAAATTCTATTATTTTTTGTAAAACAAATGATCTCTCATTTATATAAATTACTTTCATTGGTTTGCTATTTTCTGTATCACCAAGAATCTGAGGCAACATGGAGGGCAATGAGATTCTGAAAGCACAGAATTAGAAACCATCCAGAAGATTTTATAGGTCACAGAGACAGTGAAGAGTGGGAACCAGAGAGACAACCATGGTGTGAAACAGACTTGTGGATGAGTTGGAGATAAGTGGCAGGACAGAGGAGGTACCTAGAAGGATTTTTAGTTTCTGGATTATAAACTTGACTTGATAGAGATGATAGAAGATAGAAAACAAACCTATCTCAAAGGGAGCCACATTTTATACAAGTATGTAGGAATTTAACACACTAGAATTTTCCATTTAAGATTCTATATGAAATTGTATTCATCAAATATCCTTACAGAGTAAATTTAAAAATAAAATAAAATTCACTTCCTTTTAAAAACACACTTATTTTAGAATATTTAAAAATATAATAAAGGAAAAATTAAATTCTAATAGTCGCACAATCAAGTGATAACTAGTATTCCCATGCCTACTATTTCTATCACCATCATTGTTCATATGCAATTTTTAAACTCATATCATATCAATAATACCAGATCTTCAAGACACATAATTAGTCCAGTGACCTCCCTTTATAGTTGAGGTCCAGTGACCTCCTTTTACTGCTGAGGAAACTATTGCCCAGGAAACTTACACAAATTGCCAAGCATTCTATACAAAATTAGAAGAGAAGCAGCCATTTAGTGTTTTTCCTAGTTTGTTGCAGTGCACTATGTATGCAAAGTCCTGGGGTTAAAGTAGAATGATGTAACTTTTGTTAATTCTTTTTTTCTCAAGCATATTTTGCGAGTTATATTTTAGGCAATGTAAAATTCACCCTATTCACCTGTATCATTAAATAATTTTTGATAAAGTACACGTAGTGTCACCATAAATCACTTTTAGAATAATTTTAACACCTCGATAAAACTCCTCTTACCCATTTATAGGTAATTATCATTTCCACCTCTAGACCTCGGAAGCCACTAGTCTGCTTTCTGGGTATATACAATGTTTGATAAGATTTTTATTTTCTTTGAACTTCAGTTTATTCAACACTAAAATAGGAGTAGTGATACGGTGTTGTGAAAAGCCAAGGAAATAATGCTTGATATAATTCAAGGAAAATTTATTTTAGAAATAGTACTAACAGTAATATATTCATTGGCATCATTTCAATCAGAACACAAGGAAGTTTCAAGAAACCAAGCCCATGCTTGTGCTGGCATTAAGATTAAGGCTAGAGTTCAGATTCAATTCAATTCATGCCATCACTAAACTGTACCAACTTAAGCCGAGTGGACTGCAAGATCTTTTCACATCTCCCAGCTTCTGCTTCACCCCCAGTGTGCTCCAAATGCTATCTTTGACATTGGGCCTCAGGAAGTGATGAATCAGTTGAATCCTCATCTTTTGGCCTGAGAACACCTGTTAATGGAGCCAATTAAGGAAAAGGATGACAGAGATTTGGAGGAGACGCTGACACTTGTCCAGGAGGAACTGTGCTGAGACTGCCCGTGGAACTCCTAAATAAACCACCAAACAGCTGTCGAAGGGAAGGATTTTGAAGGTCTTGGCTCAAGGCAGACTTTAATAACAGTAATAAAGTCAATGTCTTTGGATCCTGTGGTTGAAGAAATGTGTCTTTCTGGACATGGGGACATTATAGAAAGCCTGCTTCTCATTGTGAAGTCTTACATCTGAGAAGAATCTACTAAAAGTACCTACTCTCTACATTTAAAGCACCCCTGCATTCCATAGTGAGTCAGGTAGGAGGGATGATAGGGGTGTGTAGTTTTGATTCACTCTCTCCAGCCAGAATAACTAATAGCATGTTTGAAATCCAGTACCACTTCATTGCTTTGGAAGTAGGACTGGGGGCACCTTGAATTTTTTCTCCACATTTGATTAATTGGCGCCAACTCAAGGTATGTACAAGTTTCCAAGTTTGCAACATTAATCACCTAAATGAACTGAAAATAATTAGTTTGTAGTGACTTTCTGACTTATAATAATAAGCCCCGACTTAAATATAATTTGTCTAGACAGCTAAATATAACATGGAAAAGGGAAACAAACACTCCAAAACCTACAGGCGTTTCTTTTCTGCGTATCTCTCCTAATAACCTACAGGGTTTGGTTTAATTGGTAGATTTGATTAAGTGACAAAAGTGAAAAGTACAACCTAAAACATTTTATTTGTAGTAACATTAAGTATTCAAAAGTACTTGCCAATACAATTCTAATCCCTAAATTTTGTGATCACTTCGCAAATGTAAATATTATCTCTTCTTATTTGCTTGTATTTCCAATTTAAACTATTTTTAAGCACTTGGAGTTTTATGCCACATGCCACCCTGCAGCCACCACCACCACTGCCACCATACCACCTCAGATTAAAAATAATACTGTTACCCTAGCTGGTTTGTCTCAGTGGGTAGAGCATAGGCCTGTAGACCTAAGGGTCCCAGTTAGATTCCTGTCAAGGGCAGGGATGTTTTTCTCACATTGATATTTATCTCTGTCTTTCCCTCTCTCTCCCACTTTCTCTAAAAATCAATGGAAAAATATCCTCGGATGAGGATTAATAAAAGCAAAACAATAAAGTTTATTAATAAAAGCAAAACAATAAAGTTTATAATTTTAAATATTTAATTCTACTACGAATACTGGTTTGTCTGTAGATTTAAGTTTCAATAATTTTATATAATAAATGCTTCAAAATAAACAACCCAACTAATCCTCGTTATTTGGGCTTTCTAAAATGCTGTGTCCAAAAAACAAAGTTAAATGATCTACTTCTAGTTGTATAAGTACTCATGAAAAGGGAGTGGATTAATTTGCTTTAGAAATGTCAGGAAAAACTATTATACCATGAACATGTAACACAGACAAGCCCAGCCAGATGAAAACAAGTGGACCTTATCAAGGAATCCCAAAGGAAATGTTCACAGTTCTATCAGGGGTCTCCTCTACAATGTAAAATGGATAACCAACTTAGCTACCATGAATTTGCTCAAATACAACGTGACTGGTCCTTAACAATTGTTTCAGTTTAAGACGCATCTGCGCTCAAGCACAGCAAATAATAAATTCATGCCAACCTGCTTTTGTTCAGTGGATAGAGGGTTCCCATCTTTTAGGTCAAGGAATATTTGTGTATGTTTAATGAGTCGTATGAATATTCACCAGTCTCAGCTCTTCTCTGTCTAGTCTTCTTTTTTTAATAAGATGTCATCCATTCTCATGGTCTCAGTCAACCTCTATGTTCATGCTTTCTAATAAATCCCCAGATTAATGTTGTATCAAGGTCCAGTCTTGTATCTCAAACTACCACCTGTATATTTTCAATGTCAACAAATGTTAATATCTCTGGTATCAAACTTACCACAATTCCCTTAAATCAGCTCTTTCTCCAAATAGCCTGGCTTTTACAACACTCCCTGGGGAGTACCTTATGTCCCTTGAATTGCTTCTCACATCCTTCTTTCTTATTCTCTTATCACCACAGTTACCACTCCTCTGCTTCCATGAAATGGCCTCTTAAAAGCTTTTTATCTCAAGGTTACTACTATACTTCCACATTGCCACCAGGCTAATTTTGCTGTAATACACTGTGTTTATCTATTTGTTTTCTATTCATTCATTCATTCATTCATTCATTTCATCACTTATTTGTTGGGCACCAATTATGTGCTGGAGGTTCTGATGCATGGAAGCTTTTATCAATATGATGCTCTACTTATAGTGTCATTCATCAGTTATTTAAAACTGTACTAGTTGATCTCCATCAACAATTTTCAACACATCCCCCCTCCATAGCATAGAGATGTGTTTTTTTTCTAGTCATGTCCCTCCTTTGGAAGGTTCACATCAGCTCCTTTATCAGGTATTTTGTTTGCACTATCTTCAAAACAATGTGCATTGCATTTTTCACTTTCCCATTATCTCACTCTTTCATTAGCCCTGGAAAAATTTCATCTCATCTCCCTTCTTTAGCTGTTCAAAAGTCATTTGTATTCTCTTTCTCCAATCTCTTTATAGTTCATCCCATCCACTTTTGCCTCCAAAAGCTTTAAATATTTTCATTATTAGTGGGGTACATTGTATTACATGTTATAATTTATTGGGGGCCAGAGAATGTCTGTATCATGCCCTTTGCTCTTCTGTAATATAAACATATTCTGTGTCTTACTTAATATTATAGATAGTATAGGTGTTTCACAAATCCATTGTCTCTGTTTTCATTTTTTGTCTTCCATCCCTGTCATTTTCATCAAAGTACCCACCTCTATTCTCACAAGTTGGTTGACTTTGTGTATATTTTAAAGACTGTATGTCCAAAAATTAAAATCTGTTTGCAAATTGTTGGTAAAAATTGCCCCCTAGAGTCCTTGACAGTCACACAGAGCCCCCAATTCTCTCTCACTGAGTATTCTTGGCTTTTGTTTCTTGTGTGTGTCTGTGTGTGTGCAAGTTTTTGAAATGTGTTGTCATTATGTCAGTGAGTTCTACTTAATTGCATCAACAATGAATAAGGGTTAGTTTTGAGGAATTACATAAAGTGGCCAAATGTAATAGTTAAATATAAACAGCAAAGGATCCTTAGGGCTCTTAGGACAGGCACAACAGCAATGGTTTTGAAATCAATTCTTCTATTCTAGTTTTTTCTTCAGTGGCCTTTGCTAACTTCTGAATTCAGTGATCCACCTTGCCTTCTCTTTGCCATCTCCCTTTCTTATTCCTCCAGTCTCTAACACATTGGCACACACCATCTATTTGCCTTAATTGTTTTCTTTGTTTAATTCTATCTTCTCTTAGAATTTGAGAAAAAGCAAAGCTACCATGGAAATCCACACTGAAGACATAAAAAGGAAAATAACTTCAGGAATAAGGGCAAGTAAGGAGAATTAAATCTGAGGAAGAGCAAAGTTAATTTTCATTCCCCTATCCTGAATCCCTGAAAGGGATCATTTTACCTAGAGAATTGTTTTCTGATATCAGGCACTTACCTCAAGTCATTCACATCTTTATTACAATGTTTCCTGACTGGTTAATTGTTACTTGTCATTGAGCCAAAACAAGGAGAAGGCAAAATAATCTCTCAGAAACTGTGGAATGAGGCTGCCAACAAAGACTTTAAACAAAACAAAGAGAAAAAATCCAAACATCTAGACACTGAACCTAAAAAAAGCATCTCTCAAAAATGTTAAAGATGTGCCCAAACTTATCTATTTATCGCTTAATATTTCCATTTGTGTGCTTTACTCTTTTTCCCCATTAGCTAGATACATTCATATTTTATTCTAAAATGGTGTTTTGAATCTATATTCTCCCACCCCCACAAGCAAAAATGATAATTGAAATAACATAATAAATGCAATGTCTTCCCCATTTCTCCATCTTAAATTTTTCCTTGCATTCCAGACATTACGGAACCAAATTACATTTTTGCATATTATATCAAAACAAGTGCAATCACAATAACCATTTATTTCTCAGCATTTTCATTTCTTTTTAAATGAACTTTCCCTGAGGACATTCTCACAATTGAGTATTTATTTATTATAAGCAACAAAAGAAATCTTGATTGTTCCAGCTGTGACAGAGAAACTTACTTTGATAAGCATACAGTAGATAAAACAAGTAATAATAATAATGATATGCGTTTTGATGCTCTGGAATCTAAAGAAATGAAAAAGCACTGGGTTAGAATGTTCTCTTTTCCATCTTTCTGTGGAATATTTTATTTCTCTTCCCCAGGATCAAATGAAACTTCAGTTTCAAAATACCAAGGCTCATTATACGTTTTTTTTTTATTTTTTTTACAAAGAAAAATGAAACTTCTATTGGTAAAAATACCATAATACAAGGTCTGAAAAAGAAAGTTCTTTGGCTTAAAATATTTTCAATAGTAGGTAAATCATATTTATCATAGCCCCATTTCAGTTTATAAAACTGTGGACCCACTTGTATACAACTATTTCATATTCAACCTTTCATTTATTCATTATCATTCATTTCATACATTTGAACAACAAAGATTTGTCATTGTTTAAGTCTCTAAAAATGAACCCAATGGCTTTACTCCTCATTTACATTACTGATTAATGTTTTGGGATTCACTACTATCAACTACGAACTATTTATTGTATCAATTCTACTAATTCCCTAAGAGGTAAGCAATAGGACAGTCAGTTAATGTGTATGATCACAATGACTAAATATAAGTTTAGAATGGAGGGAAGATAATCTTTTCCCTTTACTTTGCTCACATCCTTTGGACTCTTGAAAAAATATATAACATGAAACTGTACTATCCTTCTTCATTAGCAGTGTGTGTGTGTGTGTGTGTGTGTGTGTGTGTGTGTGTGTAAAAGCAAAGTAACAATGGCATCTGAAAGTCATTCACCTCCATGAAGATATGTATTAGGTTTTGCATTGCCCTTGATGATTTCTCGTGTCTAATTCTCCTTCACCTTATAGAAGCCTCAAGATTCTTTTTTTAACAAGAATACAACTAGAGAAAAGACTCCATAAATGCTCTCTGGAAAAAGGAGAGCATAATTAACCAACTGCTTAACTTACTAAATACACAAAACATAGGCAAGCATTGCCAATTCTGTTCTTCTTTTAAAGTAACTAAGAAATTGGATTGTGGTAGAGATAGCAGTAGTATAATTCATCATTCTTAGAAGATAAGGTATTTTAAAACATAGCTTCATTTTGTGGAATTCTGTGTAATGAAGATCTCGGTGTATGATATAAGTTTGCAAACCTGCAGGTCTTCTTTAAAGAAATAAAGAATCATTTAAAAATAATATATAGGTTAATTGAAGAGCCAAATGCAAAAGAAAAAATTATAACATTCTTAAAAGTGAACATAGAGACTACCTCCAGGAGCTCAGGAAAAAAAAAAAAAGATTTTCTAGAATTACCCAAAAAACAGACTGTTGAGGAAAATATAAATTTAGTTATATTATCATAAAAACTTTATTTAAAATCAACAAAAACACACCATTAAAAGCTTAAACAAAGAAGTTTCCAATTTGGAGAAGACCTTTGTAACACACAAAACTGACCACATGTAACTATTCAAATATATGAAGAACACCTACAAAACAACCTGATAGAAATTGCCAATAAGACTTGAACTGGCACTTCATAGAAGAGGAAACCTACAGAACCCATCAACATAAAATGTGGTGCACCAAATTAATATCATAAAAATACAGATGCAAAACCACCAAAATGGCTGAAAGGAGAAAGTCTGACCATGTCAAGTATTTCCAAGATGTGAATTGATAAAATCATCATGGACATTGACAGGTTCCCTGGATATTGTAATGCATGGGTACATCCAAGGAAAGGTACAGGGATATTCAGAGCTGGTATATTTTTGGTCAGAGTAAATACTGGAAATAATCCATGTGCACATCAACCAGAGAATAATATATATTTATGGTTGTCAATGTCAGTGAATCTAAAAACAACAACCAATATTGGGACAAAGAAGCATGCTCTGGGAGAATATGTGTTGTATAATGGAAATGATATCAAGATAAAAAAAAAGGTCAAGTGAAAAAATATAGTTTTTGGATATAAACAAAGGTGAAAACACTGAAGAAAATTATAGATTTATCATTAAAAACCTCAGCAGTTTTTTTGCTGAGGAAGGAGCAGGATGCAATCCAAGAAGGGCACCAAGTAGCAATGAAGGTGTTGGTAATGCTTTATTCATTAATCTAAATTATGAATACACTATAGGTCCGGTGCATGAATTTTTGCACCAGTGGGGTCCCTCAGCCTGGTCTGTGGAATAGGGCCAAAACCGGCTCTCTGACATCCCCTGAGGGGTCCCAGATTGTGAGAGGGCACACACCAGGCCCAGGGACCCCACCAGTGCACGATCAGGGCAGGGAGGGATGCAGGAGGTTGGCCGGCCAGGGAGGGACTGTGAGAGGGCTCCAGGGTGTGTCCAGCGAACTCGTTCAGTCCCAATTGGCTGGACCCCAGCAGCAAGCTGACCTACCATTCGGAGCGTCTGCCCCCTGGTGGTCAGTGCAC
Organism: Myotis lucifugus; assembly: GCF_000147115.1. Classification (NCBI taxonomy): domain Eukaryota; kingdom Metazoa; phylum Chordata; class Mammalia; order Chiroptera; family Vespertilionidae; genus Myotis; species Myotis lucifugus. The sequence continues at coordinate 7,861,922 of NW_005871064.1, forward strand.
ATCATAGTGACTAGTCAACCAGTTGACTGCCCCCTGGTGGTCAGTACATGTCATAGTGACTAGTTGACTGGTCAACTGTCTACCCCTGATGGTCAGTGCAGGTTATAGCGAGTGGTTGAGCGTCCATAGAATATCATTAGCATATTATGCTTTGATTACTTGAGCAGATGACCAGACGACTGGATGACTAGGCAACCAGACACTTAGCATATTAGGCCTTTATTATATTGGATAAGATTGTTTGATTATCATCTTTAAAAGAGCATACTTTATTTTATTTATTCCTCTGTAGGCATGATAGGTAATTAATTAAAACAAATAAAAACAAAAAAAATGAATAGAATTGTTAGGTAAAACAAGCAGAAATCCATTGTCTGTGGAATATCTGAATAGAGCTTTCAAAGCCTGCCATGCATTGGGTCCTAATAATCACTATTTACCTCATCAAGAAATAGTTACAGATATTCTAAAAAATATAAGCCACTATAGTAGCCATCATGCCACCCAAATCCCCTTGGGTTACCTTTCCCATTTCTATAAGCTCATATTCCCTGCACCCCCTCCCATCCTTGCTTTGTTCTGTTTTTTGTGGCCTCACCTTTGATGGTATTCACAAGGATACCTCCTTTTTTATTTATTTATTTATTTTAGTGGTTGCCAGGTGTTTTTTTATTAGTGGAAGTGCAGGCCACTTTTTTGGGTCATATAACTAATCTGTATGGTACAGTAAAGGCAGGTACATGATGCTATGCATTTATCAAACCCATAACCTTTACAGCACAAAGAATGAAACTTAGTATAAGCAAATTAAAAAAAAATATTTAGGAGGTCAGGATATCACAGGACAGAATGGAGAAAAAAGATTAACTTTTTATAAATGTACATGTGAAATAATCTCACTATAAGGAATGATAGGAAAAAGGTGCTGACCTAAATAACTTTGGAAATGAGTGGAGGTCATAACACTAAAGGCTAAATGAACTGTACAAGAGTATGGTACTCTAGTTGATTAATTTTTCCCCCCACAGAACAGATTAACAATCTTTTTTTTTTCTTTACCTCTTGATATGAGGGAGCCACTTTACCTGCAAGCAGGAAGTGTCCCCTCACCTGTAAGGTCCTTAGATAATAGCTCCCTGGTGCTGGATTATAGAAACTCAGACCCTCTGCCTTCACTCAGGATACAGCTTGTGGCATAATTCAAACTTCAGAGCTCCTATATATGTTCAGGTTAGCTATGAGGTTTTACCTTTACTGGACTTCTAATTCCCTATCCTCACTCTCCCACTCTCTTCAGAAATCCCTTGCACACAAATTATTCTCTCAGAGTCTGCACCCAAGCTCACACATCTATGATACTGCTGACATGCCAGGACCCATCTAAATCTTCTCTCGTCTTAGAAGACCGTTATTTGGGTTCTAGTTTAAATTATGGGTGGTTTTGGTTTCAACATGCAATCCTCTCTGAGATACATCTAAAGCAGTAGCAATTTGTGGTTCCTATTTTCTGAGTAATAGATTACATGAGCTCAGTATACACTTATATGTAAATATTTGAAACAATAACCCCATAATAACATTTTAAAGTCTGATATAAGACACAGAGGACAATCAGACAATACTACTGTAGATGAAATTATCTGTGTTCCTACCATCTCCATTGTTCAAGTAACAATGTACACGCTCAAATTATGATCTTAATGTTTTCTTATTGCCTTCCCAGTTTTATACTTAAAGATAATAGAATGGCCCTAACCGGTTTGGCTCAGTGGATAGAGCGTCGGCCTGCGGACTGAAGGGTCCTGGGTTCGATGCCGGTCAAGGGCATGTACCTTGGTTGCGGCACATCCCCAGTAGAGGGAGTGCAGGAGGCAGCTGATCGATGTTTCTCTCTCATCTATGTTTCTAACTCTCTATCCCTCTCCCCTCCTCTCTGTAAAAAAAAAAAAATCAATAAAATATATATTAAAAAATAAATATAATAGAATGGACCCTCCCTCCCCACCCCACCACTATCACTACTTTCAAACTTCATATGAGGATATAATAAACCTACATGAAAAGCTATGGATGATGAGGAACTGACATTTTATTACATATGTGAGACTGATGGGTTATCTATCATTGTTTCTAGAGCTGGTATATGAGATATTGGAGAAGTTGACATCAACTTAAGCTAAGCCTACTCTGATACTACCACCCTTGACAAAATTGTCTCAGCATGTTTTGTTGCTTTTTGTTTGTTTGTTTAAAATTAAGAAGCCTTAACTTTAAACACATATTTTTTCTTATATGTAATTTTTTGTGTGTGAAACTTCAGATTTGTAGGTTAAAATCCCTTGTCTGTGGTACCGTCTCTCTCTTTCTACCTTTCTTTACTCACCTTTAAGTTGAGGGACAGATCTATGATAATATTTCTCTTGCAGCTCTTAAAACTCATAATTCTATTCCCATCGGTGTGGTATTTACCCATATGCCTTCCACAGTCAGGGGCAACAGGTGCCCACTTTATTATTACAATGCCTGAAAAGAAGAAAAGAATACCTGGGCACCACTCTCATTTATACTTCTGTAACCTTGTTTCTGCTTTCTCCTCTGACTTCTGGCAAAAGGAAACCAGAGGTGACTAGCCGGGACATAGAGGCATTTTAAAATCAACTATGAATGATTGATCAATTATTGGGATGGCTTATATGCAACTATTCTAGGAAGTGGAGGAATTGACTAAATGACCTTTTGAGGATGATTTCATGTCTATGGCTCAATAATAATACTTATCAACCTGTTTTATTCATCAGGCACTAAAATGGGAGTGGAATAGGCAGTCTATTATTAGCTACAGGCTTCTGATTAATCTTTTAAGCTAAGGGAGCTTGTGTTTCAGCCAATATGTGAAACTGTCTCCGGAGGTGAGGCCATTAACATGCGAGAAATGAGAGAAGGTTATCATTAAGGAGGTATTAGACTCTGATGACCATAGTGAAGTCAAGAAATGCTGGCTGGCTGGCCAGGCAAAGCTGGTGAAGAGTTAAAACAAGGTCACTGTAAGCAATGCCAAGCCATATGTTCCAATTGAGGATAACTACCCAGAAACTCTTTTGTCACCTTCTAGGTGATTTCAGTCAGCAAATGAATTAGAAGTTAGTGTTATGAGAGTGATAAGAACTACGGTGCCCTAGCTGGTTTGGCTCGGTGGATAGATGTTGGCCTACGAACTGAGAGGTCCCGGGTTTGATTCTGGTCATGGGCACATGCCAGGGTTGCAAGCTCGATCCTCAGTAGAGGGCATGCAGAAGGCAGCCAATCAATGATTCTCTCTCATCATTGATGTTTCTGTCTCTCTCTCCCTCTCCCTTCCTCTCTGAAATTAATAGAAATATTTAAAAAAAAGAACTATGGGCTCTACTGTGCATTTCAAGGTTGTGTGTGTATATGTGTACACCTATGTGTGTTAATGTGTATATGTGTGTTTGTGTGTGTATTCTAGCCAATATTTCTAAAGACAAGAGATAATCTTTGGCTTATAAAAATACATTAGTTTAGAAATCATACATTTGCTTACAAAAAGTATGCCCTTTCTCAAATTAGACTTCTTTCTTTGCAAAGAGATCAGACCTAAAATGTGTACATGGTTTGGGCATCTTAGATATTCATCAAAGGCTTGTCCCCTATTGGTCTTATAGAATAATTCATTATTTAGGGGGGAAAGAATCCAATGTCAATTAATCATTCAAGGTAAAAGTATAAAAATGAGTTTAGTGAATTAGTATAGAAATATTAAGGGATCAGTTAAATATGGTCTACTTTTCCTCTCATGTTATTGTCCTCTTGATCAACATAGAATGCTGCAGATATTGATACAGAAAGGGTGAGTGGCCTGGTGAGAATGATCAAGGTGAACATTTAAATATCTTGGAAATTAATGAGTCATATGGCTTGGTTATCCCTGGATTTGGTAAAGTGTCAATTTCCTTATATGGAAAACTAGTGGCCCAGTGCACGAAATTCGTGCGGGGGCGGGGGGTGTCCCTCGGTCCAGCCTGCACCCTCTCCAATCTGGGTTCCCTCTCACAATCTGAGACCGCTGGCTCCTAACTGCTCACCTGCCTGCCTGCCTGATCGCCCGTAACCACTCTGCCTTCAGGCCTGCTCGCTCCCAACTGCCCCCCCTTGCCGGCCTCATGGTCCCCAACTGCCCTCCCCTACCAGCCTCATGGCCCCCATCTGCCCTTCCCTGCCAACCTCATGGCCCCCAACTGCCCTCCCCTGCTGGCCTCATGCCCCCTAACTGCCCCCTCCCAGCCTGCTCGCCCCACCTGCCCTCCCTGCCAGCCTGCTCACCCCACCTGCCCTCCCTGCCAGCCTGCTCGCCCCCATCTCCCCCCCCTTATTGGCCTGCTCTCTTCCAACTCCCCTCCCAGCCGGTCTGCTCACCTCCAACTACCCCCCCCCTGGCTGGCCTGTTTGCCCCAAACTACCCCCCCTCCTGGCCTGATCGCCCCTAACCACCTCTGCCTCGGCCCTGCCACGATGGCTTTGTCCAGAAGGTCTCCCGGAAAGTCTCCCGGTCGAATTAGCATATTACTCTTTTATTAGTATAGATGGGTATAATAATGAACTCTCTATCTAGTTGTCATGAGGATTGCAAATCACAATGCATGTGAAAGTGGTTTGGAACCTAGAATGGGGTGTACACATGTTGTATTTGTTATTATTGTTACTAACATAAAGGGGCATCTGCATTTGAATGTCCATTGCCCTGTGTCCCCATCTAGTAAATAGTTGGCACATAGTAGATATGTAATGAGTGCTGAGATTTTTTAATGATTTAGTATATATTGATATAGTTATGTGTGATATTCCCCTATTCTACCATGAAACTATCAATATGATGCTTAATTATAAATATAATATAGCTATAAATTAAAAACTTCCACACATATGTGGTTTTTAGTATATGTGAATCCACATAGTTTATTATTGTTTATCATATAATTATTATCTTTCTTTCATCCATTCATCCATCTGTGCACTCACCCCACAAGCATAAAAGCTTATCTTGGAATTAATATACCTGAGTTTACATCTCATTTAATCACTTACCCTCTCTAAACACCTATTTTGTCACCTCCAACACGAATAGTAGAAAACAATAGTGATGTTAAGCGCTGGGAGGTTAAAATGACATCATGCTATAAAAGGGCTTTGCAAAGATCCTGTGTCATAAATGGGCAGTCAAAGAGTGTTCTGTTAGTAACCACTCAGCACATCCTCTATTCAGCACCAAGGAGTGTTGGCTTCTTTGCCCACAAAAGGAGAACAAGACCGATTCCCTGCCTCCCAGGGAGGTGCACCTCAGCGCCTCTGGTAAGAACGCAGCGTTCTGGGCTTCACCCGAGGGACCATGCATATCTAATTAATTTCTGGGAGTGAGGTCTAAACGTGCATTTTAAATCAGTTACTCTAGCTGTTCTTATGCACAGTAAGTATTGATATGCTAAATTCTGTTTACAATACAAGAGCAGAGAACACATTTATCTGTTGTACTTGGTGCCTCAATTTGTCATCTCTAACCCTGAGACATCCATTTGGTCTTCTGCTCCAGAGGGATCTGCTCCTCCAGACACACACTCAGTCCAGGTGGATTAAGTCTGACCAATGTCCTCTCACATCTCTGTTCTGAATAAACTTTAAATGCCCTTGGTCTCTCTCTCTGACACTGGTCCCATAATGACAATAACTTCTTGAGACTCTTTGTAAGACTTGGGTTCAGTGGGGGCACCATTAGAAGGAGAATTGAGAGAAGGTATGAAAGACACAGAAGGAGGGCCCTGGGCCTATGATCACTTGCATGATTTGCCTTTTGCTCCTTTTTTACAAGAACCAAACTCAAAACTATCGAGAGAGCTGTTCTAACAATTTCAAGATCTGGGTTAATTTAGCCCTTAGTCATTACCCCTCTGACTGAAAAACCACCATTTCTTCAACGAGTTCAAATAAAAAACAGGAATGGAAAGACAGGAGGATTTAAAAACCACTTTGACATTGCAAGGTTGTTACATCCAGAAAACAAACTTTAGCTAGTGTGCAAAAGGAGCTGCATTTATCATTTTGCTCTTTTTATTTTTAAATTTTACTCACAGTATAAATATATATTAAAAATTTACAAAGGCGTGCGCTAAAATATATTAGCATTATACATTAATAAACATTAAGAATAAAGATAAATTACAAGCGATCTTATGCATCCTGATTCATGTACCTTAAAATTTAAACTTATACCTGTATATATGGCATTGTTATAGTTTGCATGAATCAAAACTACCCAGTACTTGCCAATGTATCTTATTATTTAATATTCATTAACACACCCTTCATTTCTATAAATGCTGGGAGCTAACTGATTGTTGTATCTTCAGAGGGCACTGAAGTCAGTTCCATAACCAGAAAGCAAAGAGTGTGACATTTATTCATTGAACTCTGAAATGGATCTGTAACATTAGGGAATGAAATGAGGCCATGGTGCCCAGAGGTGTAAACAACAAAAACAGAGCAGCAGACACAGAGGTTTAGGATGACGGTGCAGACTTCTTTAATTACCTTTGCTCTGGCATCAAGGTTAAGTAAAACCCTCCTTTTACATCCTTGACCCCAGGACAGGGCCATCTTTCTATCCTAGGCAGAAAATACTCTCTTTTGCCTGTTTTCTCTTATAAAATGAAATTGATCTGATACATCTATTCACCCTTATTTAATGTGATATTCGTTTCAATCTGATTTGCATTCTAATGAAGACAGTAGGGAGAGGGCAACACTTAACACAGATAAATAAAACATTAATAGTGGGATTGCAGGCATAGAGTTGAGGAGGCATTTTCAGGCTGGGAGGCCCCCATGACCATAATCATTGGATCATACTGAGTAGGAAAGCATTGCAGTGCCTAGGCCTCGGCCAACCTGAGAAGGGGCCGTCTCTTCTCCACGGTTCTGATATGTGGCGGGGTGTGAGGGAAATGCTGCAACAAAAGTTCTGCATTAGACAGTCCTCTCTCTACAGTAGATGAAGAGATGAAGTTCAATGAGAATTGTTAAGATGCCCAGTCTGGGGAAGAACTGTCAGGATTCCTCATCCCTAAAATCATCATTCTGCCTTTATGCTGGTAGATATTGCAACACTCACAGAGGTATGTGCTAGTTGGAGCAGTTAGAGTTAATCCATAAATTGATTCAAGTTAGACCTAGTGGACTTACTTTAAGCCCATGCTACCTCACGCTTACTCTCCATGTTCTTGTTCTCTCGGGAACACTGATTTATGAGCTTACTCCATAATATGGCACCACTATTTCTCTTATTCCTAAATGCATACTTCTGGTCCAGAATAAGCCTTTAAAAGGAATGGCTGATGTCTAAGTCCTATAGTTTAAAATTTAGAAATCCTCAAGTAAACCCATGATAATGCAGGTGATGTGGTTGCTACTGATGATGATGATGAAATATACAATGTGTTCAGATTTTCCAATGAGTCAGGGAGTGTGATAAGGATTTTATGTGTATTATCTGTGTTAATCCTCTGGACACCTCTGGACAGTCAATAGTGTAGTTATATCCATTGTGTGATCTAGTTACTATAGCTATGTTAATGACCCCATATTTCTATGTGTAGGTGAATGCATATGGTCGTGCTTCCATTGTCATTCTCTTTAGAGCTTCAGTTTGTGTATAAGTCTCTGTAAAACTGATCATGTAAGAAAGTGGAGAGATGGATTTGCTCTTGGCTCACTTTAGTTTCAGGAACAGTGATGTCACTAACTCCTTTACATAAGAACAATATGGAGCCTCCAAAGACCCTTGGTCATTGTCCCTATTCAATCTCAATTTCCACAGCAAATTCCATTGCATTTTTAGACCCACAAGCCAGAAACAAAAGGAGATAGTAGCAGGAGCATTTGCATCTGAGCACATAGTACAAGGTCAGATATACATCTATATCTTAGTTATGTAATTAATTCAAAACTTACCTATACACTAAGGCTTTTTGCTTTTCCACATCTTGAAAATATCATATACAATATGCAAAATAGTTTTGTAACTCTAAATCTTTATGCACAATTTTATATGTCATATCGTATATATGACACATCTATGATTATACATATATTGCAAGGTAAAAGAATATCTAGGAATACACATGCTCAGTATTATATGGCTATTTGTATATGGACAAAATATCAGGAGAAGTAAATTTCACATTTAAAATGACAGCTGCTTTGCAGTATTGATCTCGTCACATAGGAGTCCTAACTATGCATGTCTCAGGAAGCAGCCAACTCTTTTCTGCTGAATACTCTGAGTATCATATTACTTATGTAGCTAATATATGAAAACCTGATGCTCCTTCATTTTTCCGTGAATGCAAATGACATAAGTGATCTATATCATGTGGAGTATGAATTCGCATGGCCACAAAAGTTATACAGGTACATCAACATGAGTCCTGTGTTTTTAAATATCAATACTGTCACCTGCTATGATCTGTGAATGCCTGCTATACTAACACCTAATTGTAACCTTACATGCTTCCCATTTCTGTTTACCAAGATCTTTTAAAACATAATCCATCAAGATAATACCTCGATTAAAGGTATTCTGTATTGCCCTGTGTAACACCATTTTACATTATACATAATTTATAGGGGGAAAATGTATTCTCATGTTAGTAAAAGATATGAAATAAATAGGCACACATTTGTGAGCACTAAGTACAAGACTTGACAACATTAGGACTCAAAAGCCCAAGGTATTTAAGGAACAAGAAAGAGATGAAGTGTGCAGTGTAAGTGTTGGGACATGCAAAATGAAGCAAAGAACTTACCTATTGCCCCCAACCTAGTGTCCTCTTGCCCTGCTGCTGGCATAATGTAACCTAATTTAGGTAAAGCATGATTAAAAGGTAAAGGATAATGAGGTTATTTAATGGGAGAGCAAATCAATTGCATTTGCAACATTCACCAATCCTGTACTCGCCTCCATAGGATTGGTTGATGGACTTAAGAAAGCTTGCAAGGCTGAAGGGCAGAACTCACAATGCAATTTCAAGCCTTTGTGATTAACAATTTCTATACTTACTGACCTTTGTAACTATAATCATGGCTTTGTCTCCATTGGACATTCTTTCTATTTGTGTAATACTTCCCTCTCAGTAGACTAGAAGAACTGAGCACCTATTATTGAAGTCTTTGTATAACTGAAGAATGCAGGGGTGTGGGAGATTAAAGCAAGTGGCCTCTCTTCTTAACCCATTTTTGGGGCCGTGAAATAAGAGCTATTATATTTCTTCACATCACAAAGCATACGAACATAAAGAGAAAAATGGAAATTTAAAATCTGTGACTGAAGGCCCAACATCTTTGCTGTACTTACTTACATTATATACATGCATGTTTCCAAGGCTTTTGCCTTTGTGTTCCATCTATTGTCTCAGAAAAGCCAAGCACTTCCATTTCTCCCCTAGCTTAACATCTGCTGAAACAAGAAACTAAACTCAGGAAACTGCCTTGGCACATAGTGTTTTATTTGGTGTTCTTGAAGGTCATGAGCATTCTGCGCTCTTCTTAACCGATTAGACAGATCATATGCACAATTAATCTCCCCTAATCCCTCCCCTCAGTTAGACCATAGGAGAAAATGCACATCCAACAAGGATAATGCTTTTATACATCCCAGGATTCTTTCATCTGAGGATCTCAAAGTCCTTGTTACACATGTCAAAAACTCCCTATCACTCTTTCAAAATGGGTATTACAAGATTAATTTGCAGAAGGGCAAAGGCAGGCACAGAAATGTTAAAAGACTTTCCAAAGAGCATATACTAAGGATAGACAGCAGTAACACTCTCAAGTTTGGGGTTCTTATGCCCTAGGGGGACAGAGGACATTTCAATATACAGGAGGCTTATCTTTTAGGAAATGAGATCTCACCAAACAGAAATGCATTGCTTTATGTTATCATAGGTCATGGGGTTGAATAAAAGCGCTCAGACTTGATGGCTTGCTTTCTCTTTTCTTTTAGTCTCATGGGTTTAGGAGTGAGAGAGGCGAGACTGCTTTCATTCTCTCTGAGGTTCAAATACTAGCTGCTAGCATATTCCTCTGGATTTTCACTGTTATTCAGTGGATGAAAAGGTCTTGTGGAGGTCCTTGGGAAAAAAAGTGTGAAGCAGCAAAGTTATTTTCTCTGTTTTAGTTGTTGAAAAACTTTTATGAGGACTATCATATCAAGGCTAATAAAAGCCAGAAACTAGCATCAATAATATTGATGCTGACATGGATACAGATAATTCTGCAAGGCCCTCTTGTTTGGAACTCAGAACTCATGTTTCCATTAAAAGCATGTTAAAAAGGAGGCCATATGCCTTCATCAACCCCGTAGACTTACTGTATCAATAATGAGGTTGAACCACTGTCCCACTCATTACTGGCTAATATTTATAAATTATCATAGTGTGGTGGTTTCATGGAAAAGAACATTTTGATATCAAAATTTTCCAAAATATTATCATTTACCAAAGATCCAGGAACAAGGGGACGCTGATCATAGAATAGATATGAGCACTGTCTTTTCACACATTCCATACACACTCTGCAGAAGGGCAATGACTATGCTCAGCTCTGAGCCAGTGACTATAGCATTGGTGGCGGAGGGTGGAGCTCTCTAGTTATGTCAATGCTAACTAGGTGTGTAGCCATTTCTCCCATGTTGAAGACAATCTTGCAACGGAGACTCAAGGCTTTATTGAGACAAAAGAGAGTTTAATATTTATGCTTCCTTTCTCTACCTGACTCCTACATTCTTATATGGAAAAGTTACAGAGAAGTTTTTAAATTAATATTAGCTTCTATCTGACCCATGTTTCATCTACCAAGGACTCCTGATTTTACATTCCTTTTGATTTGCTTGTGTAACCTACTGCTGGAGTTGGAGCATGGCCCTGGGCTCTATTGGAATAATGGGGGCATGGTGCCATGCTAAGGCTCTCAGGCTGTTCATGATGGAATAATCCATTTGAACTCTTATGTGTTCTCCACCAGACTGAATCATCTGGAACAAGTATAGTCTGAGGTACACCTTAGTTAGGTTCACCGTTTGAATACTGTGCCTTGCTACCTAGTTGGTATTTAGAACAACATCTAGCTGAGCCGGTTTCGTTTCTCTTTGGCCTCACCTTAGAGCAGGACATCTAAGGTGGGGACTTGATCTATTTCTCTAACAACCATCCTAATAGAAACTTACCATATCAGGCTCTGAGATCACCAGGATCTGTGCACTATATGCGTATTTGCTGTCTGCAGGGACTTATAAAATCTTTCCTGGGGTTTTCCTATGTCCTTTGGCAGGTGTGGGAAAGCAGACCAAAAAAAAATACATACATGCTGCATGCACATATACATTAGCAAATCCTTAAGTATGTAATTATTAATGATGGCTGTGCTAAAGAAAAATCTATGGAGAAAAAAAGGGAAGAATATTGGAAGTATATGTCATTAAAGGACTGAGCTAGGGTATCTTTTGAGTTGAAAGAATAGTAGAAATGGGTCAGCAGATATACCAGGAGTTAACTTTTCTACCTTCTTTTATGTTTTTCTGTCATCATTACTCTTTATAGAGATTTAATATGGGTTATTCAATGCCAAATCTTACAATTTTGTAAATATCATCCTTCCCAACCCCACTGAAGATTGAACTGGCTAAGTTTGGATTGACAGGGAATCTTCCGAAATAGAACTAAAGATGTACAATACAAAACCCAGGGCACTGTTATAATGGAGTTTATTAACTCACTCTCTTTCATGGCAGTTTTTTTTAAATATTACTTAGATTGTTTTTCAGATTATCATAACCTAATGCAAAACATGTCACAATCATTACCTGAGATTCAACTATATGTATATCATCCATCAGCTCATCCATCCCCTGTCTAAAAATCTTATCACCATAAATTACATTTGAAAACCTAAAGTAGATGTTATTCATCCCTATTATTATTGAACAACAGGGGATGCACATGTTTTTTTAAATCAGAATACTCACTCTATATTCACTAATGCCTTTCAATATCTTATGGGATATTCAATTGGCAAATTAGTAATGAAGTTTTTCTAAGAGAAATGATGCTCTTAAAAAAATAATTTCAACACAAACCATTTTGCAGAGGATAAGCATCTCAATAATGGTCTGATGATCCCTGCACAGCTGGGGGGAAATCTCTGCCTTTCAATCTATTCATTTTGACTCCTATGTGTGTTTGGAAATAGAACATTATTATTCTACCCACTGAATTTATCAAAATGCAGCTTTACTGATCTTTGAGGTTACTCGTAAGTCTTCTTCAAGGTCATTCCTCATCTGTTATCTCTTCATAATCTGTCCTGCACCAAGGACCACGGTGCTGCTAGGCCAGAGTAGCGTCATCTTCATTGACATTACCACTGTCATTGTCATCATCATCAATAAAAGTGACACCTTATCAAATGCTACTTCAGGATAGTACAGAGAAATAAATGCCATAAGGGACTTTTGATTTAGTTAGGAAGTTTGGTATATAACCCTCAGGTTCACTTAAGGCTTGGGATTCTGCTAATCCACTTGGAGAAATATTTTTTTTTAAATATATTTTATTGATTTTTTACAGAGAGGAAAGGAGAGAGATAGAGAGTTAGAAACATCGATGAGAGAGAAACATCGATCAGCTGCCTCCTGCACATCTCCTACTGGGGATGTGCCCGCAACCCAGGTACATGCCCTTGACCGGAATCGAACCTGGGACCTTTCAGTCCGCAGGCCGACGCTCTATCCACTGAGCCAAACCGGTTTCGGCCACTTGGAGAAATATTAATGTATGACCTTCACATGTTGTCACCTCTATTAAACTTATAAGGCTTTTTCATGTGACTGTTTTTAATTATTTCTGCTACATTCAGCCTGTTTATCACACTATTTCTTATTGACATGAACACTGAAGTACTTCAGCTAATTTTGGTATTTATTTAATGTCGGTCCTCAAACACTAAGTAGACTTTGTGGTTAGAGTTTGTATGTGCTTGGCTCCATGTGGAACATTACGCCAGGCAAAATTAAGTCACTAGCATATGTTTAGAAATTGTGACTTAATTTTACCTGGCACACATTGAATCCTTTCCATCTACAGGAGCAAGTCTTCTATCAGTTAAATGTAGTTAAATTTAATTCTTCTTCTGTATTTGTGATGATTTCTTTCTGTTTCTTTTGTCTTATCCTCTTCTTTAGGAATACCAGTTTACAAGATGATCTCCACTGATATTCCTCATCTATGTCATCATTCTTTCTTAGTTTGTGTCTTCCTTTCTTCCTCCTTCCTTTTCTCCATCATTTTCTTTCTCTTTCTTCCTTCCTTCCTTCCTTCCTTCCTTCCTTCCTTCCTTCCTTCCTTCCTTCCTTCCTTCCTTCCTTCCATCTTTCCCTTCCTTCCAACCGTCTTTCTTTCTTCTTTCTTTCTTTCTTTCTTTCTTTCTATCTTTCATTCTTTCTTTCTTTCTTTCTTTCTTTCTTTCTTTCTTTCTTTCTTTCTTTCGTTCTTTCGCTTCCTTCCTTCCTTCCTTCCTTCCTTCCTTCCTTCCTTCCATACGTCGAGACTTCCTTACGTCCGTCCTTCCAGCGTTCCGTGGAAGTAGACGATAAAATGAGAGTGCATAAGCAAGTGACGCGATGAGATAAATGGGTATATATCAATGTCAATTCAAACGTAAGAATTAGTGCAGTAGAGACTGAGTCTGGATTGAGAGTTTATGCCTGCGAGGGGACTATCGGTGAGATCCGCAGCTGATTTCACGAGCGG
>NW_005871064.1:7875892-7976901 GCF_000147115.1 Myotis lucifugus
CCTTAAGCCTGAGTCCGTATGATATATTTGGTTTTCCATCATTTCAATTCTAACCGTGCCTACTCAGTGAGCATTTTCTGAATCTGCACTGCGACTTTATTCCTGCATTAGTACTCTCAGGTAATCCACTGCCTTTGTCATGAGTCTGTTGTTTCATCATTTTTCAATCCATGTTTTCTTAAAGAAAAAAAAAAACAGTTGCTATCTATAAATTTTCATCTTTCCTAACATAATTATTTTTCCCAGTCATTTAATTGTTCCACAATATGCTTATTTTCTGAGTTTATGTAATTTTTTCTCTAATCTGTGTGAGGAGAGTGGAGAGTTCTAGTCTGGTTCTGAAATGTACTATGGAGTGGTGAAATTTTAAAATATTTCTATTGTTTCTAAATGTCTGTATGTGGAGGCTCATCTTTGTTGCAATTGAAATATCGAGGTTGAAAATGTCTACTGTTACTGTACTTCCAGGCTTTCTTACAGCTTGCCTTTCCCCAGATGCTATTAATCAACATGAGCATGGAAAAGGTGGAAGAATATATGGAGGGGGATTTATCAATGTGCAGATGCATACCTCTCACTGTGTGCCAAGAACATCAGCACTAACTCCCTGATTTTCAGTCTGAAGGTCCCTCACTGGACTGGCTCTTGTGTCTTCCTTTCATTTCGTTCTGTTCACATGACACATGCCAGGATTCAGTCAGCAATGGTACACATCTTTCCCCATTCTATGATCACTTTGGTCACTAGGTAAGATATTGGGGAAAGATTTTGAAGGTTTTCTCTCTTAATCCTGCTTTCTCATAACATTCATATGTTTTTAAAACTGAAGAAATACCAAGTACGTTGCTTGAGGGATTACAGTCCCCCAGCCCCCACATAAACACACAATATCAGAGGTGGCCTACTATCTACAACTCCTCACACTAAGAGAGAGAAACTTTCTTAAATTTGGTTCATGTTGTGTACAAAGACTGTCACCTTAGAGCATAGGTGAATTTTCCGGGGAGATTTTATACTTACCTGCCATTTGTAACTTCATTTTCATGCTGCAGAGAGGTTCCAGAGTGATAACTAGAACCAAGTCTTCCAGATGATAGCATATGTGGCTGGAAGGATAGCAGGCTGTTTGAGAGGTGGCATCTATCACAGAAAGAAGCCCAAATACTCATTTGGGCTGAATTCTTCTCTCACTATCAACTGCTGTCCAATTGGAAGCCATTTTCTCCTTGCCCTTTAGAAAATGAAGGTGCTTGTACTTTTTGAATAATAAATGCCTAGATTATTAAATTATCTTGTTAAAGCAATTATAAATTTTGTAATGTAATAGAATAGGACTGGTGGGATGTTGTTCATATTTGGTATTAACTTGAAACAGCAGCAGCTAAAAAAATAGAACTAAAAATTACGTGTCAGAAGAGGCTTCCTCAGTCACCCTTAATGGCTTGCGTGGGAGTGAACTGCCAGAATCCTGGGTGTCCAAGAGCATTGGTATTGTATAAGCATGTCAGAATTAGAAACACCCTGAAAAAACACAAAAAAATAACAGGAGGCACAAATAAAACAAATGGCTTGCATTTTACTTGTTATGAATCATGTAGCTTGATTTAATTGCACACATTCTATGCTCTCTAGGCTCTCTGGGGTAAGGCGTAGTAGACACTATGAGAACAAAGGGTAAAATAAAGGGTCCATTCTTCTTTTCAAATTTTTATGATTTTTTGCTATCAAAATATATGATCTCTATTATTATCATAACAAACGTCAAGAAAGATAATTCTGTAGATTGTTATCTTTAGAAAAAGGTATTCTAGAAGAAAATAAAATTGAACTAGAGCCTTAGAAACCAGTATGATAATGATATCAAAAGTAAACTGATGTGTTATAAAATGTGGACTATGCTATCAAAAGACTGAATACAAGCTCTCACTACCTGGCTTGTTATTACTGATTAACTAATCTCTTTATATGATGAAGTTTCTCTATCTGTGATATATTGACAATAATAGCAGTACCCAAGTTATTGGATTTTTGTGAGATTGTCTAGAACACATTTTTTATGAAAATATTTAGAAAACACTAGAACAATTGATAAATATTTTCTTAATTTGTATGGTCAATCCACAATGCAAGTGTGTGTGTGTGTGTGTGTGTGTGTGTGTGTATGTTTGTGTGTTTGTGTGTGTGCACGTGCATAAACATAGGCATCAAGGAGAAAATAGTATAACAATATATAAAGAACCACCGTTCAGGTTTTTAGTTATGAGTATTGACAATAGTATACTAATGATTGAAAAGCATGAGCAGACATGGGGGTTTTATGGAGGGTTTGGTGGAAGAAAGAGAAGTTGACATGAGTGTACAGAGAAGATAAATCTTTGAGGACTCTTTCTATCCCATCTTAGTAGTTCTTTCTCACCCCTCCAGGTTCCCATAATAAATACTCTCACAATGACTTGTCCTTCTTGATCCCTGTCTCTTTCCCTCACCACGCTCTTCCTGGGCAGCTGTGCTGGCAGGAATTTGCCCTCCAGGCTGTTGTTAGAATAGTGTGTTTCTTCTCCCATGTTTCTTGTGTTTCCAGCCTTCCTTAAACTTGAATGACACATTTCCATTAATAGTTCCATAAGGTCAGGCAGTAGAGGTCAGCTTGGGTGTGTGCTGTGAAAAAATAGGAAGTGGTGGTAAAATTTGGAGAGTGAATGCATGCCTTTCTCATGTCTGTGACACACATATAGAGCTGCCTTTCTTTGTCTAACCTGCAGACATTATTTTATTCAATAATAAGTTAGAGAATCCTGCAGAGAGAAGAGTAGGGGAGAATGTACTCATTCTGTTGACATAAAAGATCAAAAAGAAAAGGAAAAATAACAGTCCCTACTGCCCTTGCAGACCTGGAGACAAGGCAGGAATGTGGTGGGATAATTCTCTAAAGCTTTTCCTTGTCCTTGTTTTCCTCTGTGCCTTTATAGGAGTTGGATCAATCTATATTTTACATTATTTCCCGTTAAAAAACATTTTAATTTCTTCACTGCCTTCTTTCTTTGCTCCAATTTTTAATCTTGAATTCATCTAAAACTAAAAAAAAATAGTTGAGCTACTTGGATTTTTCAGAATATGTGGTATTTTTATCTTTCTTTTAGCATTGCTTTTTTTTTTAATTTCAAAGAGAGCCAGTAATCTGCAACATAAAAATTTGCCAGGATTGAAGTGAAGTTATATATGGTGAGATCCAGTGGTCATGGACAAAGAGCATTAGTCTCATATGACTAAAGAGTTCTCTAGGGTTTGAGATATAGGGAACTGTCTAAGCCCCAATTAAAGAGAAGATACTAGCTGGCAAACACCAGTAACAGAGAACAGAGGCTGGCATAGACTTTTCCCAAATTACTCTACTTTTCTCAGAATTTCCATAGTGCTCCTCTCTTACTTGTCTTAGTAGTTTCTCGTCATGGCAGTGTTCATGGATTTCTGTACTCCTCTGCCCCACACCACACTCCCATCCTGACCTGGAAGGTAGCTTCCTCCAAGATGGAGAAATTGACACTGAGATTTGTTACCCTCACTTAGCACATTGTCTATCACACACTAGGCAGAAACATTCTTTACCTGAATGAATGAATCGCAGTAATTCTAGTACCAACAATGGTTAGGAAATCAATGTGAGGTGAGGGGAAATCCTGGAGCAGCAAGGTAATATGTACTACCTCCTCCCTCAGGACACCTCCTTGTCAACTGCTTGTAGCTACAGAATCAGCAGTTTATTTCAGTTCAGAAAACACTTACTATGACAAGCTCTCTGGTAGGTTATTGGGAAACAAAAGAAAGCAAACTATGGTTCTTTCCAGAAGGCAGGTATATTCTACACAGAGGGGAAAAAGGAAATGCCCCAAAATAGTGAGCTATAAAGCATGTAATAGGAGGGACGAACTTGTGAGCTACCTTGATTGATACGGAGGGGGCATGGTTTATCAATGGGAGAATGATCAGAAAAGAGGGACCCCCAGAATCAGATTTTAAGAATAAATATGAGTGTTTTAGGTCAAGCATGGAAATATTTGGTCAATGCTAACTGTTAGCAATAGTGTGTATGCCTATGTATAGTGTGTATGTGTCTGTATCTGAGTGTGGGTACATGTGCATGACTGGTGTGCTCCTGTACGAGATGTGTTTAAATGGCGTTTATGAGTGTATGTGAGTGTATGTACATGTGATTTTGTGCGAATGTATTGTGCATGCATGTTTGTGTATATCATATGGGAGGAGCTAGTTGCTGTGGTGGGGTGATCACACTCGGGAATTGGCTGCCTGCGGAGTTGGTAAAAGTCTCTCGCATTAGTTCCCACTTGTGGAATGATCCAGTGAAGCTTACAGAAGATGTGCCATTGAACTGGAAATCAGGAAGCAAGGGTATTAATTCTGACTCTCTTACATGAAATCAGTGACCTTGGAAAAGACCCTTAACCTCTCCGGGCCTTGCATTTCAATTTGCTTGATGAAGCTGTGCAGCTACTAGTAGACAATAGCAAACTGATAGCTGACACCCACGACTAATATTAAATTTCCCTCCATAGTCAGGGTAGAGTGATTTACATCCATGAAGACCTAAGTGGCTTGACCCTACTAGCAGGAGCACGTGACCTACTCTAAAGCCTTGGCCACAGTAGGGCTCACCTTCCACAGTTCTGTCTGTCATACTAAATCCCGTATAAAGGTGGCAAAGGTAGTTTGACTAGAAAAGTATCTGCAATTCCCAATCCTTGCAGGAGGAATTTTAAAGAGAAAAATCAAAGAATGAAATGAACCTAAAACAGTTTTTATGAAAACAGAATTGATTAAAAAGTCTCCCAAGAGACTGGATCATACTCTCTCTCTTATTAATAATATGTGTTATCTTTGATGTGGATAGAGGAAAAAAATAGTTAAAACAAAGAATAAAAATGGTTCACGGTTTTGAAGCCAAATCCTCACATAAATGCTTAAGGGAATTGTAGGTGTTTAGTTGGGAAAAGAGAAGTCTTGAGGGAACATGAGAGTCATCTTCAAATTCTTTAATGGATTTCAAAACAAAGAAAGAATGTCAGTGTTATTTCAGAATCCAGGACACAGAACCATACAAGTACTTGTTTGAACAGTCTCTCCTGCTTGACTCCATTGGCTCTATTGTCTGCTATGATCCCAGGGTTGTCACAGCACCCACACAGAGTAGGGCATCAACAAAGTGTACAGAGAGACAGATTTTACTTCATATACAGGAGAACAAAGGCTTCAGAGGCAAACAAACCTGAGTTTGAATGTAATTCTCTGATGAATGGCTGTGGCCTTCAGAATATTACCTTTTTAAGTTTCCTTACCCTTAAAAGTGGAATACTTATTATCCAAGAATGTGAAGATTAAATACAATGATGTGTAAGCTTTGCTGCATTTGACACAAAAATGTAGCCATGAAAAGTGAGCTATTATAGTCATCATTTTATTTGAGCTTCCTCCAAATCCTTCCATCTATATATATAAAAGGCTAAGTATCCATCCGTCTGACCAGTAGCTATGATGTGCACTGACCAACAAGAGGCAAATGCTCAATGCAGGAGCTGCCATGAAGTGCACTGGCCATTTAAAAATACATGGCACCATGGACCTGGTGCCAACAAACCAACAGTCGGCTACCCCCAAGTGGGACAAGGCCCCGCCACCAGCCCCGAGCAACTCCCCACCAAAGTGCAGCCAATGCTGCTTGATTCAAATGCCATCTTAAAACTCCTCGGCCTCCCAGTTCAGAACCACCTGTCCACTCACACTGCCCATTCAGCCACACACACACACACACACACAAACACACACACATGTGCGCACGCCCCCCCCCCACACACACACACATGTGCACCCCCCCCACACACACACAGAGTCCTCCAGGCAGGTCTCATTTGGCAAGCAAATATTTCCAAAAGGGAAAATTATAAGTCATTTGCCCTCATTTGCCCTGGGTGTTACTGAATACTTTTCCTCTAAAGCAGAATTTATTTTCCTTGAAAGGAAAAACCGTTCAAGTAGCAAATAAATAAATAAATAAATAAATAAATAAATAAATAAATAACTAAATAACTAAATAAATAAATCATTTACAAATGATTGAATTTTATTTGCAGATTTCTAAATGTGACCAAGTACTTTTCAAGTCCCTCAGTGTTTTAAGCTCTTTGTTCTCTCCCTTTTTTCCTTCTCTATGCTCTGGTTTTCCTCCTGCACCTGTATGCCCTCTTGCTCGCTCTCAGCCTGAAAATTCTGGTTAGCCTTGGTTTAGGGTACACGTTGTGGTTGATCACCGATAACCACACTCCCAGATCCGAGGTGCCGGAACACTTCCTTAAAGCAAAGAGTGCACGGACTCACAATTATATTTCAAGCTGCATTTAACATTGAAGTGTGAGACAACAAATTGATCTTAGATTTCTGCAGTCAAGCATGACCTCACCTCTGACTCTAGCGGGAGCTGCCTGGGTGCCAGAGCAGAAGTTGTGCAGTCGTAAAACAACTAAAAGGAGAACACCTTGCCTCATCCATCCTGAAACAAAGAGAAGAGAAAATCAACCTTCCCCGGAACTGTTTCTGCATTAGCCATACCTGCTTCTGGGAAGCAGGCTGGAAAGCAGGACCTGAAACATCCCTAACAGCCTTCTATACAAACCACCCCTTCTAGTGTATTTCTCTTCTTAGGAAAGAGGAATCTGTAGGCTTCTTTGCTTTATAATCTGGCTCTTTTCCTTGTAGTATAGAGAAATTGATGTGTTCCACTATTTGCCACAAAAAAATATCTAGCAAGATGCCTATTCAATGTCTAAGAATTATCTGTAATTGGCTATTTATTTAATCTTCCTGTAATAATAGCTCTTGAACAAAGGAGGAAAAAGTACCTGGCTCAGAGAAGATCAAACATTTCACACTGTTTCATTAATTCTCAGATGGTTTCTTTGAGGTAAGCAAGTAGTATTCCTGCCTCATTAGAGACAGGAAGAAATCAAAATCCAAAGAGAAACTGACAGGTCAAGGAATGCAGTGTGTCACTGCGGAATCGTGAATTAAACCCAATGCTAATTAATGAAAGTATAGTTGTTAAGAAGAAGCAAGAAGGGAGGAAGGAAGGAAGGAAGGAAGGGGAAAAGAAAAGAGATCAAGCAACATTTCAAGCTATCAATGAAACCTAAACCATAATGTAAGAAATTTGAAAATCGGGGAAAATGACCAAATGGCAGCACAATAAAATGTTGCAGTTACATTTCAAATACCTAGGCTGTAAAATAAACATTGCTCTGTTGGCAAAATGTCCTATTGTGAGGTGCTTTTTGAGCACGAAAATACTCTCTCAAATCCAGAATTGGCCATGGAAACATACACCTTTATACTTCCAATATAACACTAGGCAATTAAGTGAGAAAGTGGGCCAAATCAAAACTCTTTGTCTCTTCCCAAATGACAGTATGTATGATCCAAGTTTATCCTCAGTCAGAAAAAGCAAAAAACAGACCTTTCCCTAAAGTTCCCGAATGGATGTCTCAGCCCTCGCCGCCTAGGTTCCCCACACTGCCTGCTATTCCAGGATCAGCTGCTGTGTGGCGTTGGTCCCCTGCAAATGAACAGGCTCCCGCTTCCCCCAGCTCTTCCTCGGCTGCCTTGCTGCTGGAAAATGGTTCTCTTTGCTGTCAGTGTAACAAACGGCTCTAATTGCTGGCTTGACTGTTATGGTGGAAATTGCCGCTGTCCGCACTTGAAGGCTTTCGCTCTGCTTTGGTAATGACACGGAGAGCCAGACTGTTCCTTTCCTGAAGGAATAAAGAAGATCATCTTGGAAAAAAATAGCAATAAATAATAAATACTTTTAAAAGCAGCAGAAAACAAACATCCTCTCTGAATGGTTATAGTCAAATCTAATTGTAATGCATTTTCCCTCACGAAGGGATGAAAGTCTTTGGATGTGTTTTGCCTGTTCCTGATGGTGATGATGGTGGTGGTAGTGTTTGTTTTTGCCTGTGAAGTAATACATGGCCGGCAATGATTTGGAATTGTAAACTTTCCAATTTATTTTCATGGCAATCTGTAAGATGTGTCCCTGGAGGTAGGCAAACAATTGCAGTTTTAGAGCTGAATTGGCCTGCCTCTCTCTCCTTTCTTACATTAGAAAGCATGCAATCTCATTTTGCATAGGATTACAAAATTCCCAATTTCTAATAAAGTGCCAGAGGAATATGCAATAGTCTGAGGTGGTCCGGATGCTATTGAAAAGCACTCAATGAGAGAAGAGGTAAAAATGAGAGCAGTTATTGTCAGATTTTTACCACCATGACAGAATCCAGGTTACAAAAGGCAATCCCTAATTTGGGAATTTAATCAGATCGCCTGCACCAAGGACAGCAGCTGCTGTTACATTAGCTTGGATAAAATTATAGGGCCTATCAATTCTTATGCTTCAGGGCATAAGCTGATCACCAGCTGAGGTCAAGCGCAAATTTCCCCTATGGCAGACTTGCATGGTTATATCCATTATAAGGGATTTAACAACTACCTCTAAAACATCTGATGTGATTCATTACTAAACAAATACAAACATATCGCGTGATCATACTGATACACAAGCACATACACACCAGGGACTGGGTAGGCATGGCCATGCACACTAGTCAGCATGGGGATCAGAAGGGACCAAAGGAAACCCACCTTCATCAGTCTTTGCCCACAGATTCCCTTTGTCTTAACTCTGTCAAATCCACTGGTGCACGTTTTCCCAGTGTCTTCTCTCATCAGACTTTCTGCATTTGCTTCTGTAAACTCAACCTTCAGACATACATGGTAGTAGTAGGGGCCAGTGTTAGTTTTTTATTGCTCTGTAACAAATCACTACAAATGTAGCCGCTTAAAATAACATGCATTTACTATTTCACAGTCTCTGTGCGTCAGTTTGGATATGGGCTAGCTGCATCCTCTGCTCAAGGTCTCACCCAGTGGACCTCAGAGCGTCAGCTGGGGCTGTAGTTCTTATCTGAAGCATGGGATCTTCTTCCATGCTCACTAGCTATTGGAAAAATTCATTTCCTTTTGCGGTATGATTGCTAGCTGGCAGCTGGCAGAGGATTACTCTTGGCTCCTAGAAGTGACCCTTAATTCTTTGCCTCATGACTTCCAGAAGCAATGTTTGCTTTCATCCTGGCCAGCAGGAGTTTGTCTCTTTAACTTCTCCTCTCTCTCTAATGGGCCAGCACAGAGTCTTATAAAATAGCCTAATGGAGGGAACAGGTATTCCATCCTATTCCCAGGTTGTTCCTACCTCAGGAAGAAGAAATTATATACACAGTATTTACAGAAGAGTGGGAATTTGGGGACCATCTTAGAATTCTGCCCAAGACAGGGCTCTAGTGAAAATAGTAACGATCAATATTAATAGTGTAGGGCTACTTAATTTGGCTGATCCTATCATTAATCTATTCTGTTATGTCTATTAGCAATTGTTCACTAAGGGGACTGATCCTTGGAAAATTTCAATTATCACAATATAAATAAAATTTTAGAATGGAAATTAGAGGTTATCTTGTACAACCATTTTATGTGGCAGGTAAGGAAATTGAGATGCAACAAAATTAGTGTAACTAAATTGACTCTGTCATTTAAGGCCAGGAGAGAATATAGTTCTCCAAACTGCTGAACAAGTTGCACACTTGCCTTTAATTCACCATCAGAGTCTTTGCCCACTTCAGGGCATCTACTCTCATTCCTCTGTATTTCCAAGTGCTCTGCGATCTTTGTGCATTTTGACCCAACAGACTGCTTCTTATGAATAACAATAAAATCATTCACACGGAGATGCCAGGGACTGATTACCTTTCCCCTGCATTATCATGGTGGTACCATTTTCACAGAAATAAATACATTAAGCTAAAAAGGAAAATGTATATTCTTAAGGTAGAATTTCATGTTATGGAGAGCCAGAAAGAGAAAGGTGTGTGTGTGGGGGGGGCGGGGAGGGCGGAGAGATTGATTTGTCCTGTTGTCTCTAACAGCAAAGTAAATAATTGTCTGGGGTCATTTGTCTGATAAGAGAATGACTGAAACTGGAAAAGTAGAGAACTTTTCTTTGCTCCTTTAATCATATAGTGGGGTGTTCCATTTCCTAAAGCCTTTATTTAGTCAGCTATTCCTTAAACTAACTTCTCATTGTTTAATGGAGCCCTATTAATTTAGGGGGGGGGTTCATTAAAGCTCTATTGCTATTAATGACTGGCAAGGCAGAGCCCTTTAAAGCAGGAACTGCTTGGGCCAGAGAATCTTGGAGCCTGCAAATAAAAGGTGGAAATCTATCGTACTTTTAGGAGAGATAATAAAATCAGGGCAGCCCTGCCAGTTTCAACATCAAGATTTTTTTCACAATGCTCTTTGAGTGTCTGTAATGAATGAGTTTTATTCTTCTTATTATTAAAGCACCTGCCAGTGATTGAGAATGGGAGCAGACAATGGTAGAGGCTACCTTTGTGAAAAGCAACACGGAAGATGGACTTATTCAAAATGTAGTTTTTATTCACCAGGTAGATGTTGGGTCACATGCCTGTTATTTCAACTAAGACCACAATTTACATTTTAATTATTGTGGCTGGATTGGGTATGAAGGAGAAGAAAGATGGTGCTTAAAATATTTGTTAAGAAATGCATTTCTCTGACTTGGGCAGTACTGTGATGATGCCTGCAAAGTTGCTTAAATACATATTTTCTCTGCTAACATATATCATTGCCTTAAGATAAGAGTGCATCAGACTTTGTTATATGCTCAGCATGAACTTGTCATCTTCAAATTAGACAGAGAAAGACTGTCATCTTCATTTGAGCTATGAAGAAATATTCTCATATTTCCTAAAAACTGTCAATATTTTAAGCAAAATGTTATCTTAACCTGAGGATGAATCATTTTCTCATCCAGTATTCACCCTGTCCTACACTTTCAGGCAACCATCTCAATGGCAATGTTATGAAAAATATTTCTTCAGAAAACAACAACAACACATTCCTCTAGTCCTAATTTCTGGTTAGCCAAATCTCAACTGATCTTTCCATGTAGAGTCCAAATTTTTCATTTTATATACAAATTTTCTAACTATGAAGTTCACAGTAATTCTTCCACTTTCTTACAGATCCTATTTCTTGGGGTATTTTACATGTAACTATATTTTATCTTTGTTTCCTTTATGTAAGTTTTATTTCCAAATAAATTTCCAAATTCACTGAAAATAAGAATTTTGCCTCATAAGTTTTTAGTACCTTCTACAATGTCTAAGGTAGTACTAAAGAGAATAAACACTCAGAGAACTGGAAAAATAAAATTGAAATAGAAACAGATTATATTAAGTGGCCATTGACCTTTTCATAATTGGGATAGTAATTTTTTTTGTCTCTTTTGATGTTTCTATTGGACATGTTCACTTGTTTGCTTAGTTTTTGCTTTGCTTCACAAAAAATGCCTGGATTTTTTAGCATGGGAGACATGAAGGAACTTTGCTAATAGTTAATTAATTACCATACCATTTTGATAGAACATATCATGCAATATTAAAAACCAAAACCCAAACATATAGAGAGGTAGGTGGAATATATACTTACCAGGTTAACTTGGCTCTGAAATTAAACTATTAACCATTCCCTAAGACTCGGGGCTTGCAAATTTATTCCTAAGATTTGCCTGCATATGCAAGTGGTCAACATAATCGTAGTTTAAAACCAATTAAGGAATTTACTGTATAGAAGAATTCTACTGTTAATTCTATTTCTGACATGAAAAGGCAGCTCCTAATATTTTGTTATACTAATGTTTGTTTTTTTGGGGGGGATGGGGGTTGGTTATATGCCAGGTTAATTAAGGCAAGGCACACCTGTAAAAAACAGCCAACTATATGTGATTTCATTTGCACTGCTTTCCAGCATGCCAGAAACCAATAGCTTGGCCAGATCTCTAGTCACATACACCTTAAGTTTTAATGGTTACCATGGCAATGAAAAAAAGGCATTACAAAATACACAAGCTGTTAACATGTTGCAGCAGCCAAAAGAAAGAGCTAAGAATAAACTTCTTCAAATTCCTGATCGCACCACATTTAAGGAAAACTGCTGTGAAACCAACGTCATGTCCCAGTCAAATAGCTCATTAATCTGAAGCTGAGGCTGCATACCCCTCTGTGGGAGCTCTCCATCAGCTGGGGATGGGCCATCTCCCTGTAAGAACATCCATGAGTGTGTCAGAGTGAGCAGGATGTGCTGGGAGCTGGCAGGGATGGAGAGAGAACAAAAGTAAACAAGGTGCAAATTGAAGCTCAGCTCCTCCATCAACAAGAAAGAAAGCCTTCATGTTTTCTAACGGGGATGACAGAGAAGAGAATTTAGATGAATCTAATTTAGATAAATCTATATTTTATTGGGTGAGTAAATCATTATGACCATAGACAGATTAGCTAAATATTCCATTTGCTTTGGGTCTTGTTTTATTTTGGTTTTAGGTAGAACCCAGATATTTTGGCTGCAAGGATACAAAATATATGCATCCATATAGTCTCCTGCAAGGAAGAAAGTATTGCTCACTGAGTAGAGAGTATTCCTTCAATAATATAGCTTCCAGACTGTAGAAAGAAGAAAAAGGGTCTTTGGTTTGGGAGTATGAAACCACTCATGAACAAAAGAAGATAAGGTGCCAGTTTTTACATTTAAAGAGGCATTGGTTCTAGAACTAACAAACAATTATACAGAGGTAGAGCTCTTATTTATTGATTTATAGACATAGGTCCAAGCAAACAGAATAAAGGCATTAATGAGAGAGATGAATCATTAAATATGATGCAAAAATGCAAGTCTGATTCATATTGTTTAATTGTGTGCTTTTTCCAAGTTTGTGATTTTCAAGGAGGGAGGTCACTCAGGGGCGGGTCAGACTGCCATTCTGAATTAACCACAAATTGTGGTGGGCACCACTCTTCCTTATATCCGTTTCTCTTGTGGTAGAATTATCCTTGTTTCTGTGTGCTTCTCTACTCTCACTCTGGAGTGTCTCCATGTTGTGTTGTTTGCTCTGCCTGCTTAATTCCCTACTGTTTGCAAGTCTAGTTCCTTTTCTCATCCCAGCCTCCCCGAGTGGGCCAATTCTTCAGCAAAGCCTCCACACTGCGATCCAAATACCATCTCTCCCTTTCCTTCCAATCTGCAGTACACATCTGATAGTGTCCATTTGATGCTTAGTGCCTGATTACATAATATTCTCCCTTGTCATTACTCTTGGAAAACTTTAAAGGTCCAACTAAATTTATGATTTTACTATCAGGCCTTACTCCACAACCTTGATGTCTCCTGTATTTAGGGTATTACTATAGCCACTGAACAAGGTCAGTGCTCTAGAATATCTACTTTCTTCTCTTTCCTGTTTTTAATCTTACTTTTTCAGTTAGATTTTAGAGTCATTTAGGACTGCAGTTTCATCCTAGTCTGCAATGTTCACTGCACCCAAAACACTATGGTGCTTCTGCTAAGTACCCAATAAGTGCTCAATAAATTGCTTTATATTTTAATCCCCGAGGGCAATGTTCTCCAGCATCACAGCATGTTTTGAAATTATATTAATTTTATTTTAAGACATGTTACAAACTCAAAGAATTAGGTTATAGAAGTAGAGTAAATCAAGATGAAACTCAAATAATGATAAGGTTATATAATTTTTGCCAACAATTCATAGAACTGGAGAGCTGGAAGAGATGTGGGATGTCAACTACTCCGAACAAGCCCCCTTTGAAGCAAAGGCACAGTGAGGTACCCTGAGGTCACATATAGAGTTGAATAAACAGGCTCCTTACAGATTCTTCATGGATACTTCCCCAGTGCCCTAATGCTTGCCTACACTGCATATTGTTATCTATAGGTTGTCCTATGCATTCCCTATTACATTTGATATATTGCATATTGTCTATTTACACTCCAGGCCATATTTCTTTATCTGTTTTAAACATTTCTGGTCAGGCCTGACTGGTGTGGCTCAGTGGTTGAGCATCAGCCTATGAACCAGAAGGTCATGGTTTGATTCCCAGTCAGAGCACATGCCTGGGTTGCAATCTTGATCCCTCGTGTGGGGCATGCAAGCAGGCTTCATCTCCAGTGTGGGATATGCAGGAGGCAGCCGATCAATAATTCTCTCTCATCATTGATGATTCTCTCTCTTCATTCCTCTTTGAAATAAATAAAAATGCATTTTAAAAATAAATAAATAAACATTTCTGGTCAGGAAGCAGAGAATGCTTTTGCCTGAAGTATCTCTTCAGCTGATAATGTAGCCCCCAAAAAGCTTACTTCCATATGATACTATTTATCAATTAATCAGCTTTAAACCAGACACTGTGTTAGGTATGTGGGATACTAAATGGAAGTTATGCCCCATCTCTGCCCTCAAGATGCTTTGTGGTCCAGCAAGATGTAGCACCGAGGAGAAATGTGGACTTGGCTGAGAGACACATTGGAGTAGAGAGGCAGGGCATAGCCTTGGCAAGCTCTGCGGTCAATGTCATGGCATTTCAACTTTAAAATATGCAGTATGTAAAAGAACAGTGGCATAATTTTATTCATATTAAAAGTATCTTAATGTCAGTGCAGAAGAAGGCAGTGTCAAAATGAAATAACTGATATGAATATTATATTGAGCAAGGTACAAACCATTCGCAAACAGGAACGCTTTAAAATGAAAGTAGGTAGAAGCTCAGCTTTTAGAAGTTACAGCTTAGTTTATAAAGCATGAATGAGGGAGTACATTTTTGTTGCAATTGGTTACTAGAGACTTATGTTCCTTTTTATTACATACGTCGACTTGTTTGTAGCTGATTGGCTAGGAAGCTGAAAAGTCATATGACATTAAGAAAGCTTAAGTTTTATGTAAGGTCAGAGTTAGCATTATGGGGGAAATCAAGACCATTTTAAATTTTGGTTACATGACTATGATTACTTGGTGAAGGATATAGTCTAATCATAGGCTCCATTTCAATTGCTCTTTAACACTAGATAGCTCAGCAGAAAAAAAGGAGAATAGTCTGGTATCTCATACAGTAATCCAAGTGAGATATTATAAACTTCTGAATCAGTCTAGAAGCAATACAAATTGAGCCACGGAGGGTAAAAAGCCAAATATTTATCAAAACAAAAATTCTATCAAACAGAAGGGGCTGAGGGGAAAGTTCAAGTTGACACTCAGGATTCTGGTTTGTGTTACAGCGAATGGTGGTGTCGTCTCCTAAAAGGAACACAGAAAGAGGAGTGAGCTTGAGAACAGATGTCATTAATTAATATTGGGTTTGATGTACCATGAGAGGCTTTCAGGAGAAGTTAGACACCACCTGAAGCTGGAACTCGGGAAAAAGGGCAAGGCTGGATAGACAGACAGCTGTGATTTCCATATAAAGATGCCAACACACTGAATCACACTTGCTCTGCTCCTAAGACAAACCAGAGACGAATCCCTGAAGAAAGCAGGTGTCTGTTAGTGTGGTCCCACCACACAGCAGTTACATCCTCCTGACCCAGGCCTCTTATGCACTCCCACTCTCTCATTGCCACTTACTCTGTTCTATACATTTTTTTCTGAATTAAGGTTATTACAAACTTCATATGTAATTTATCTCCCCCTTGGGACTCTGGAAGATTGAAAAGTCTCCCAGAAAAGAAGAGAATAGGGCTCTAATGATATAATTTCATGAAAGAAATTAGTTCCCTTGCAGGTTAATGTAGGCAATAATAGCTGCTATTTATAGGAAGCGGAGGATAAAATTTGGACAGGAAGATGTGCCTCTCAGAACTCCACTGCTAAGGCAATCCACTGATACATAAGAGAAATAACTGATGCTTCTATAGTACTCACTATATACTAGAAACTGTTCTAAGAACTGTACATAGTCATTTAATCCTCATGATAGCTATTTGGTACTATATTTTTCCAACTTGTAGATGATATACTGAATTATGAAACAGTTGAGTAAATTGGGTGAAGTTTGCAAGTGTAGGAGCTGGGTCTCAATCTAGGAAAGTCTAACTCCAGATTATGTGCTCTAATTGTTTCTATAATTAATTAGTTAATTAATTAATGCATAAACATTTATTAAAGTGAGTGATGTTCTATGACAAAGAAAAAATAGAGAAGCTCACTCAATGTTTCCTGACTTGCAAGTTATTTAATATTTGTACTTTTTGTTCATGAATTAATTAAAGACATTTTGGCATTATTGAGAGCCAGGAAAATGAACTTCAATATTCACTATATTCAAATATAATATGCTAAAAAAGTGAGGAATAACAATTGGGTAAAACATTACTCCATTATCAATGACAGAAGACATTATAGAAGAAAGAACATGACTTGGAAATCACCAATTGAGCTTCTTCTTCTCCTCCTCCTCCTTCTCCTTCTTCTACCAAGTGTTAGTAGAACAATCTAGGAAAAATTATTTTAGGTCTGGGAGAGTCTTGATTTTGTCTATGAAATGGGGATACTATTGCCCAATTTACAGAGTGGTTGGTTTAAGACTATTTGACATAATTTATCTAAAAACTCTAACTCATTGTTTAGGAAATAGTACATGTCCTATAAATATATGCTATTATTATTATTCACATGAATCTATCAAAGAACTAAGAGAGACAAAATGTAAATTAAATATTCATACATGTTTTATTTTATTAGCAAAACATTACTGGAAAAAAACATAGGGTAGACATATGACTTGACAAATGAGGCAACTGAGGTTCACATAGATTAAATTAATATCTCAAAGCCCCAAAGTTAGAATTTGCAAAGAATTACTACCTTAGGTCTCTGCAATATGAGTCAAAACAATTATTTCCCACATATTTTATTAAAATGCCATGTTGTTCTTAAATCCAAGTCATCCTTAGGGTTATTAGTGAGTTAGGATAAAGTTAACAGTCAAGTTCCTGGAATATGTGACAGAACCCACAACTTTTTGTCCTTCCACTTTCTGTGTGCCACATTGACAAGTATACTTCCATGAAATAGCATGATTTTGTTCTTAATTACTTGGTAGACTAGAGGGTCAGGCTTGTATACATGCAGAAAAAAAGCTGCCGCTATCTTAGGAGTTTGCTTACAGCCAATGGATTTGCCTTGGAGGTCCCATGTATCAAGTACTGACTCATCACAACCATGAATAGTTGTGATGTCTGATAAGATCACCGTCCAAACAAGTATAGTCAGTATCCAAACTGGCAACAGGGCCTGATTTCTCTGTTCTCTACAACAAGGACCTGGTGTGTCTTTGCAGCCCACCAATGGCCCATCCCATGCCACACTTCTGGTGCCCACACCTCAGCCTTAAGGAGAAGGTTCCAATATAAAGCCCAAACCACCATGCTCCATTTCCTCAGGCAGAGGCAGTGAGCCCTCTCAAGCTGCTTTCAGCCTCCCAAATAAGTGAAATGTTTGACACAGCAGCATATGTTTTTTGGCAACTTTGTTTAATCCACATTTTAAGGGAAAATTGAAACTCCACAAGGTGCGAAAAAGATTAGTAGAACATTTCAGTATCTGGTGGAAACCAGACCGTGTTCCCTCCTCCTTCTGTTCTCTTTTCTTTCCTCCTTGTGTAGATATTTGCTTTATAAAAGCTGCCATCGAAGTGAATTTTTTAATTAAGAATCTGAGCCACCTAACTGCAGAACAGAGAGAAATATCAAATGAGACAGGGTGCAGGAGCCATCTGTAAGCCAGATATGGCACATGTCTGCTCTCAGGAAGGCTCACCACTCTCTGAAGTTATGTGTGCATCCCAGAATCAAAGGTTTGGGATTAGACAAATTTGATTTCTAAAGAAGTTAGATTTCTTACTACAAGATGAGGAAGTGACTTCCCCAGGAAGAATGTAACTTTGCCAAGATTTGCTTATTGTTTTAGATAATGCAAAGTCATAGGCAATTGCTTTCAGAAACCACTTTTTCAGAAGCTCTGGTTGGACTAGTTTTAAAGACTTACAAATCTGGACTCCAATTTATCTGAAAAATCCACAGAGACATCCCTTGTAAAAATCAGATTTGGAAAAGCCCAGGGAGAGGGAAAGAAAGAGAAAAACATATATGTAAAAGTGACACATTGATCTGCTGCCTTCTGCACATCCCCTATCTGGGGTTGAGCCCACAATCCTGATATGTGCCCTGATGGGGAATTGAATGGACAGCCCGTGTGTGTGTGTGTGTGTGTGCAGGAGGATGCCCAACCAACTGAGCCACACCAGCTAGGTCAATGACAACTATTTTATACAGGGTACCACAAAGGCCACCAGGTAGGTAGATAAGGTACCAGGAAGTATGATCAGAACGTCCTTCACTGGGCTCACAATTCTTATAGTCGTCTTTATTTCAGGATTTCAAAAATCACAGCCCCTGCTCCTGGTCAACCTACTTTATTAGGCTGGCCTTCCAAGTGCCACCCTTTCCATTTTCTTGCCAGAAAATATAGCAGTGTTCAACAAAAACTGGAATTCCTTCAACTCAGAAAAAATTGCTTAATCTAGGGACACTGAAGAAAATTCTTCAGCCTAATTCATACTTCTACTTGTGAGGCTGCCTTAGCATCATTCCAATTTACACCTGTGTAAATTGTTGGGATACCTACACTTCAACTCTTTATAAAGCAGTAGCCAGCTCCAACTCTTCTTTATGAATAGAACTCTACCCACAATTCCACTGAGACCCGAAGTATTATATAATCTTCAGATTAAACCTACCATACAAAAATCGACTTAGTTATACACGAGTACATTTTATCAAGAATTGATTTATGAATGGTTAAGGTATGCTACAGTCACCATTTATGCCAGAGGGTTTTATCATCTCCAGTGAGTGACAATCTACTCTAGTGACACAGTTTCTACTATTTAAAATTCTACACCTTGCATCTGATTACACCATTAACCATTATGTTCCCCAGGTTGTAGAGATTTTAAGGTAATTAAACGTCCCCCAACAGTCGTAGGCCTTTGGCCATGGACTCTTACTTTCATTTGTAGTGGTGCACTGAATAAGAAGCCACTGTCAAAACTCTGGATTGTGATGAGAGCAGATGGCAACCAGGTTGACCAGCACAACACACGGGGAAGGGAGTTTCACTCACAATTAGAGGGGATGTCCAAATCTCTGGCTCTACACATTCCCCACTGAACTAAAATTATTTATGTAATTAATGTTTCTGCTCCTTTTGTGATACATTCTCTTTCTTGACAAATTTATGAATTTCCATGGTTTCAACTGTCATTGAAAGTTAATGAATCTTAAATGTGTATACATTCCTTCTGCTCCATAAGGAGAACTTCTAGTCTTTCAAACTTGTTGTTAGGAAGTTCTGAAGATATATTGGGATATGTTTTGCAGTTTGTTGCATATCAAACATGGGTGAATTACTGTTAGGTTCTTATTCCATTGCTCTTATTACTACATCATTCCCTCAGTTAATAATGAATGTTACCTTTATAGACGCTAAAGACAGGAGTACAAAATATGTCTATTGCATCTACCACAGTGATCACTATTATGTTTGGACAAATACAGTAGTTAATCAATATAAATATTCGTATTGATTAAGTCCATAAACTTCTTGATTGGGATTGCACTTATGTTGAGACACATATAAGTTGGTAGGGGGACAAAAGGAAATGAGTATAAGTCACTGGTAAATGTGGGAGCAGTCAATTCCCAAGTTGTAGCCAAAAGAGATTTTCTGGTGGGCTGAAATACTTTTGAAAATACTTTGTGAGATTGTCTTCCTGTACAACTAAGCTTGCATGTATTCAGAGATGTTGGGACTATATTTGGCCGGTTTCCTGGGAATGGTGTGTGGGATCAATAATGTGGTTCTCTCTATTCAGAAACCCTCCCCCCATCCTCTGAGCATATGCATCTCCATCTGTGCAATGTGAGATTCATCCTCATCAGTTATATGACCTTGAAATGAGATCACCTACCTGTTTTCCAAAGAGAATTGAACCATCTTCAGGTACAATTGATATTGGTCCCAGTAGCCACTAGGATTTGATTGTAACAGATCAGGCAGAAGTGAGAGGGGTCATCATTCTATAAACAGGGACTGTCTCCTTGAGATGTCTGATCTTCTACCAAATCTATTCCTATGATGCTCTGATAAGAATGCCATTTGAATTCACACAATCATTTTGCCCTTGGAGATGGAGAGAAACACCCCTGAGAAATTAGCTGCCAAAGAAAACTGTCTCAAGCAATTTCTTTTTTTTTCTGTAGACTTCCTCAGATGCATATTTTCTATATTAATCTCAAAGTTATAAAAATCATCAGTATAATGATGTACAAGTTGAAAAAAAAGAATCATTTCTTTTACTTCATGTGTTTTCCCTTTCATGGTCTGGTTGCCAAGGACTATCATCTCCAATCTTGGCCTTTATTTTTAATTCTGTGAGCCAAAATCCATCATTTCTGAATATTGTCAAGACAGGGAATTTGAAAATTTTATTCTGATCATTAATCAGCCCCCTCCAATTAAGCTCAATTATACCCTATAATAATTTCTATAATTATTGATTGATTAATCTTTCAACTATTAATTAAAAGTCTTAATTAAACTTTTTTCTGGTGTTATTTAAGCTAAGATTATTATATAATTTCCCTGGTATATGCAACATGTCCCACTAGCCTTATGGTACAGTCATAGTCCACTAGTTATGAATCACTCAATAGCAGAATCCGAAACTGAGTGAAATAATCTCCTTCATACCCAATTCCTGCAGACACATGTGTGTGTGTTGGAACGCACTCCAGCTCTTGGTTAAAGGTTGAGAAAGTTAGATAAGACAAAATAGTTAAATACAATAAGAATCCTGGAACAATAGATGAAGGTAAATATTTTCACAAACCTAATAGGCTAGATCATAGAAAAGACAGGACAAAAATAAATAAATTTGCAAGATATTCATGTTTCCCATGTACCACCTAACCTCCCAGTCTTCCCCTTATGTGTTTGTAGGATAGAGGCAGATATCAGCTGTGTAAAGCTGCCAATTTGGCCTTTGTAGGAAGCTAGGGTTACTAGTTTGGTAGAAAAATTAAAAGGGATTAGGAAAGAAGAGTAACATATACTCAGTAGAGTATATCATATTCCAATGACTTTAATTCTTCATTACCTTTTAATCATCTCAAAAATCCTAAGGGAATAATTATGTCCATTTTATAGATGAGAAAATATCATTGGTTTGAACCCATCTATATCAAACTTCTAATTTGTCATAATATTCTTGATTGCTTTTGTGACATGTGCTGGGGAAAAAAACAAAACCACTTGTTTAATAGAATAGGACATTTTTGGTATCACGTAAATGTGCCATAAATATCAGTAAGCCCACTGATATCTGGTGACCTAGGCCAAGTAACACTAACACTTGGAGCCTAGGGTTCCTAGTCTGTAAATTGGGAATAAAACTTACCTTATAGGGTTTGTTTGAGACTGATGGAAATGTGGTACATATTGTTTCACCGTGGCTAGTATGAGCGGCTCTTCATCAGTGCTACATATCATTCACTACTTAATTAACCCTTTCTCTAAAGTTACTGGATCTTGTTTTGAAACCTGGTTCTGCTGCTGACCACTGTTTAACTCGAAGGAGTCTATCTCACACCCCCATACTCTACCCTCTATCTCTGTCTTTTGGGGCTCATGGAATGTTAATAGTTGCAACAATCTTAGAAATCCCATAGACCAGCCCCTCATGCCAAGATGAGGATACTGAGACCCAGAGAGGGTTAAGGCATTGCCTGTGGTTGTGCTGCTCATTACTGACAGATTCAGGCCTCTAGACTCCCATTTTCAGAGAACACTTTCCCCCACTCCACATTGCCCCTCAAGCTAACATTTGCCCTACATTTTTTACAAGGTTGTCATGAGGATCAAATATGATTAAATAGGGGAAAGTGCTTTAAAAAGTGCAAAATTATGCACAAGAGCAAAGCATGACTATTAATGGGTTTCTTATTTGGCTTCTTTGGGTAGAAATGCAGTATTATTTAAAGTGGCTTTAAAGGTTTTTGGGGTTTTTTTTAAACTATGAAATGCTGTGAAGTCGTGTTACTACATTTCGCAAAGAGTGTGCCAGGACTTGAAAAGAACCCTGTGGCGCACATTTCACCTATATTATATGAAATTCTATAATAGGTAGGATGTTTTTCTGACATGATGATTCAAGTGCAAATAGCTTTTATGGGAGGTGATCCCAGGAAACTCTGGTAAGGGAATAGAAAAGTAAGGAAAGAGGACAAAACCATTAAATGGTGTATTATTAAGCATGTTGCTAGTTTGGGCAGGTTGAGCAACACTCCACTGGAAGACACTAGGAGTCAGTTTAAAGCATTTGTACCAAATGTATCTTACCCGAGGTGATGGCCAGCTATTTATCCACAAATTCACATCAGCCCTTGCTTAAGGGCACCCTAACAGGGGGCATTCAGTCAAGTGCACCTTCCTCACAGGACTGAATAGACTCTGGTGGGCAAAGAAAAACCTGAGGCAAATTAGTTCCAATCTGGTCAGCTTGCCTGGAAAAAGTAAGTGTTGAGATTATATGAGTCTTTTAGTACCAACCACCTCTGTTTTATGAGGTCTTAGGAAAAACCAAGCTCTCTGCTTTCAAGGTGTCAGTAAACTCATACATACATATGTTGTCCTTATTTAGGTTAAATCAATGAAGCACTATATGAATGACAATTGCTTGGGATAGGAAGATAGTGGGAATGATGTTTGTGGATGGCAGGGAAGCCTGGGCTCCTGGGGACTGCCTCTGTTGTTTTCCTGTCCCTCATAGCCTATGGGTTTTCTGAGCAAATACTGTGTTTCTTCAGACAAGGTAGTTGATGGGGCTCAAGCATAAGCTGGAAAATTAGATATTGAGTGGCTACCAGCAGACCTGTAGGTTCCTTTTCCTCTGAATACCTAGTCCCATCCTAATATCCCCAGCTGTCAGGAATCCTTTACCAGAACTGCCAGCCAGGGTATTATCCCTCTGCTCTGCCCCCTCATTATTTCTTTTAAACATGTCCGTAGCTTAGTCTATGGCTTTCAGTTAGCTGACCAGAGTAACAATATGAGAAATTTATACATGGAAATATGTGAATGCTAGGTATGAATTTATAGCATTTCTCTTTCCATAAGGTAGTGCATTTTTACAGTAGATTCCCAGAGGTCTGAAAAATGGACTAAAAAGAAGTAATGTTGAATGGTGAGCTTCGGGCACTAAGTAGGAAGCCAGCTACTCTGTTTATGCCTATAACACTATTGAGATAGAAGAATGTGGCCTGGAGACCCTTTTCCCAGGTGGCTGGTTAAGAAACACACAGATATCACTCTCATATCATTCTCTTCGTCTATAATACCATTTTTCAATGGCAGAGCTGATCTCTGAAGAACCATTTCAGCCTCACTTCCTAATGTTGGTCTGATAATACCATTCCTCACTCATATTTATTTTCACATACTCTTCATTTTTTTGTTATTACTGCATGAGAAATACATTTATCCCACATGCAGATTGTAAGTGACTTGAGGGCAAGAATTGTGTCTTACTTGTTCTAAAATAGTGTTAAGTCCTCATAGTTTGCTGAATGGAGGCTGGAGGTGAACATTCACAGATATTAGTTCATTTGCCTTTAGCAATAGATTTGTGATGTGGCTATTATTAGTCTGATGTGGATGGCATAGAAATCAGGTTCAAAGAGATGAGAAGACTTTCAATCTTCCTGTATTTTTTTCATGATGCCCCGTGTGTCTTGCATATGTAAGTTGTAGAACAGAGTGTGGAACGTATGTCTTCTTTTACAAAAAGTCACATCATCTGTTATCTCCTATTATACAAATATCACATGGCTTCCTAAACATTTTATAAATATCATGACAAGTATGTGCACTGGTGTCTCAAGATCCATGCTTAAAACACTGCCCTGCCACTTCCCAGCTCTCTGCAAGTCAAGCCCTCCATTTCACTGGCTGTAAAATGAGAGGATACTTACTCTACCCCTTCATAAAGTTTTATAGGCTCAAATAAAATAATAAATGTGGAAGCACTTACCATAGTTAAGCACTTATCACAGTTATTATGACTGTAAACTTTAGAATGAGACATGGGGTTAAATACCTGCCCATCACTGGCATTTGTGCAAAATTTCCAAAATTACGTACCTTCTCTTTGACTCATCTCCTTTTTCTTTAAAATAGGAATACTAAAGATTTTGTTTCAAATTGTCTTGATGATTATATGGGACTAGAGGTCTGGTACAAGAATTCATGGACGAGTGGGGTCCCTCGGCCTGGCTGGCGATCGAGGCCCATTGGGGCCTATCTCACCCAGTCCCGATCAGGGCCGATCAGGGCCGGCTGGCCGGGGGGGAGGGACCATGGGAAGTTGGCCAGCTGTGGGAGGCTGCCTGTGGGAACAAACTGACCACCAGGGGGCAGTTTCTGCATTGAGTGCCTGCCCACTAATGGTCAGTTTGTGTCATAGCAACCAGTCGTTTGGTCATTTGGTCGCATAGGCTTTTACATTTATACACACATATACATATATATATACAATACTAGTACTTCAAATGACCTATGCCATGTTAAATATTGATTAATGTTAACTGTTTTGTTATTGTGCTATTGTATACATTTCCAAGCAAATATATGCCATTTTTATAGAGAAAACATTAATGTATTGGAAAATATTAGGCTTTAGAGACCCATGAATGGGCTTCCGGTCCTACTCCTGCAAATTATTTACTATAATACAAGTGCAGTTGAGCCTCCTCAACTGTAAAATTTGAAATCATGTGCATCTCATAGGGCTTCTGTGAGTGTTAAATGAGATAATGTACATTATCACATAGGGAAACATCTAGTAATTTATTAACATTCAACAACTGGATCATCTCTCCATCCCCATGTTTTAGATATATAAATTAATTTACATGCCTTGAAAATGTTAGGGTAGCATTATCTACATTTCTCTATAAATTTTTACCATTTTTTTTCTACTATGTTTTTACAAGCAGGTAAATGTATGTAACCTAAAAATATGAAAACATCATAAAATAAGTTTACTTGTTAGATATAGAAGTATTAAAGATAATCATCCTGGAATTATGTCCATTATTTAGAAAGAATGGAGAAGTAACTTTCTGATAGTGGGAGGTAGATATTATCAATAATTTCTTTTCTGGCAGGTGGACTCTATGCACCTAATATATAATCCTTCACTGGGCAAGTGCCACTGCTGTGGAAATGCTGCAATACCCAGGCTAGATTTGAGAAAATATAAGAAGTGCCAGTTAATGAAAAAAAAAAAAGAAAAGGTCTACTTTATAAATTGACTTGTATCAGACATGTTGTTTTAACAGTGTCAGGGGTCAAATAATGGGCAGAAAATTCCAATCCTATATAATAAAAAAGAAACATGCAAATTAACCGTCCCTCTGCTATGCTCAAGCCATGCCCACAAGCCACGCCCACCAGCCAATCAGGAGCAAGTATGCAAATTAACCCAACTAAGATGGTGGCGGCCACGGAGCTGGAGCAAGCAGGAGGCCTGGATTGCCCCTGGTGATGGAAGAAGCCAAGCTTCCTGCCTGCCCTGGCTCCGCTCAAGGCTAGAAAGTTTTAATTATAGAAGATAAATAAATCCCAGGAAAAAAAAGAAAAAGAATAAAAGGAGAGACTGGGAGCTTTGGTCACTGGGGGACGTGGCCAGCCTGAAAATGGCCTTCAGCCCCTCACCCAGGGTGGCCAGGCACCCCAGTGGGAACCCCACCCTGAAGGGGGTGTGGCCAGCCTGAAAATGGCTTTCAGTCCCTCACCCAGGCTGGCCAGGCACCCCAGCGGGGCCCCCATCCTGATCCGGGACACACTTCAGGGCAAACCAGCCGGCCCCCACCCATGCACCAGACCTCTATCCTATATAATAAAAGAGTAATATGCACATTGACCCTAACAGTAGAACCACTGGGAATAACTGGTCACTATGACACACACTGACCATCAGGGGCAGACGCTCAATGCAGGAGATGCCCCCTGGTGGTCAGTGTGCTCTCATAGGGGGAGCTCTGTTCAGCCACAAGCAGGCTGATGGCTGCCAGCACAGCAGTGGTGGTGGGAGACTCATCGCTAAGGATGTCCGGCTGCAGCTTAGGCCTGCTCCCCACTGGCCAGTGGACATCCCTCGAGGGCTGCCCGGCTGCCAGAGGGATGTCTGACTGCCAGCTTAGGCCCACTCCCCCAGGGAGCTGGCCTAAGCCATATTTACCTCAATATAATTAAAATTTGGTGGAGAGACAGGTAGGTTAGATACAACGGGAAGAGGTAGCCATGAATAACAAAGCAAACTATAATAAGTGTACCATGATTAATTTGGATAGCCCATTACATGGTATGAACTTCAGGAGTCATGATTAAATTTTTTTGTTCTCTTGTATTCCTACAACATTTCCTATAACATCTTAGACTTCTAATGAGTATTTGTTGACTCTCTCAGTTCATTAGTTAATATTGTATTTTGTGTATAAAATATTGGATCAGCACTTTAATTTTCCTAGTGGATGTGAGATATGAGATGAGTTGGATCCAGGATTCTTAGTTAGAAGTGAGAAGATACTGTCTACTATCTTCCAGTGTTCCAGAAAAACAAGAAATGACTTTCATTTGCTGGAAAACAAAATCATCCCATTTGACAAGTGTAAATCTAATCTTTGACTCTTCTCAAATATCAAACTCGCCTTCATAAAGGAAGGCTTGTCACAGCTTTGAATATATTCCTCTCTGGGCAGCAGGGTCAAGTACCAGAGGATGTTTTTGTCTACATGTTTCACTGAAATTTTGAAAAGAAGAATCAAAGGTGTAATTACTTTGCAGATACATGACAATGATTTCTGGGGCTACTACTTAAAGCACGGTCATAGCTCCATTTTAAGATCTATAATAATGGGTGGAACAGTCTTTAATTAGAATCCTCTAAAATCCCAAAGTCATTTCTCCCACTTCTTTTTTTTTTCTTTTTAAGATTCCAACTATACTCAAGATTTTCATATTTAAGCTTTCACTGACTTTAGCTGTCAGTTTTATAAAATGACCAGGCTCATATTTTCAAAACAAAATGGACTGTTTCCAAAAGTATTATTATTCACAAATAACTTGTCTGACACTGTTGAAGAAATTGCATAGTTTCTAGTCCCTGGCTTATACTATTGAACGAGTCTTTAAAAACTGTGAGGTCATGGGAGAACTATAAGAGATGGTGGGGACTTGCTGTTTTCTGCCTCCAAAGAACAGACCAACTAGTCATAAATACTGCACATTTGAGTCAGTGTGATGGGTGAGTAGGATTTTATATGAGGAAGTTCTTCCCACTACTCTTCATATCAAATGCATCCCTGGCTTCTCTTTCTGCCTATGTATGAAACAGGCCCTGTCTTTCTCCGGGAGAGACACAGCCTGAAGTGCACTGCCGGGCTTTGAACGCTCTCTGAATAGCTCTTGTCAGTCAGAAGCCTGCATTTCATGTTTCAGATTTTTCCCAGGGGACTTTGATGTTAATCCATTTCACACTTCTAACACATCTGTTCTTCTTCAGGCTTTCTTATCTTTTCTGAGCATTCAAATATATATGGGGGTGGGGGAGCTTTGAGCTGTCATTGTGCAGCTTCTGAAATGAGACTCTAATGATAAAGCACATTCCATCTAACCTCATTCAGACTGAGTTCTAACCACACAAGATATTGTATGTCAGTTTCAATTTTTCTAACATTTACTACCCCCTCCTATTAAGGTTGGATGGTATGGACACTGGAAATAATTAAAGAAGCCACCTAAGTAACTGATAAAAATGTGCAAATAGAGTTTGTGTGTTTTTGCATGTGGCTAGCCCAGTGCAAGTTACTGAGCAAATGCAAGGGCCTGTAAGAACAGTCTGACAATTGGTGGCATAAAATTCCACTGGTCAATAAAG
This sequence comes from Myotis lucifugus, assembly GCF_000147115.1. Taxonomy (NCBI): domain Eukaryota; kingdom Metazoa; phylum Chordata; class Mammalia; order Chiroptera; family Vespertilionidae; genus Myotis; species Myotis lucifugus. The sequence continues at coordinate 7,903,936 of NW_005871064.1, forward strand.
ACAAACAAGTAAAGATTAAATAATTACATAAAACATACAAAAATAGTTCAAAGTGACAATGCAATTACTGCACAATGCAACGTATAAATAATTAACACTGGCCAGTCCATTATTACAAAACAAAACATAAAGAAAAAAGATGACTTGGGGTTATAGTAAGCTGAAGAAAGCTTTAGCGAGAAGGAGGTGTGGCCAGAAGGTAGAGTGGAAAGTACATTCAAGCTGCTTATTAAGGATACTATGGAAGAAAAGTTTATTAATCAGTAACTAATGTTATCTAGCATCAATGGAATATATCTTTTTGTTGGCAGACATATTATAGTTGCTAAAATAAGTAATTGGGCCTGGTTTTAGCCCTAGGGAGGCTTACAATTTCTAAAAGCAATAAAGGGAAACAAAAACTACCATTCTTGATCTACTAATGTGCATGATAGTCTATATATTACTAGGATGAAAATTATAAAAATTAATACCAAGGTACTTGTTCTTTTTTATTGCGCTCTTTCAATCATATTCTTTTGTTAAAAAGTAACTACTCCTATCCTGATAAAATAAAAAGAACAGCTCTGCAAAATGCTACAGAGTGCCATATTAGATCTATTACATGAATTTAAAAGGAGGCTATTGTCAATGTTATCTGTCTTTCTTCTTTCACCGAATGAAACATGGAAAAATTTAATCTATAAACTGCTTTGCAGAACATTCTGCAGTCACCACAGAATTTCATCATTAAGCATACATGCAACAATTAGCAATGTGCCTTATAGAACTGCCTATCTGGGTTTAAAAGTAGCTTTAAAAAGTGAACGATTGAGTGTTCAATCTTCATAGGAATTTAGACTCAGAAGCTGAAGAGCATTTTTTTCCATGTTGGCATAAAAGGCTAGACCTTGACCAATGCGGAGAGATCATAAAGAGGAATATTTTGATATAACTTGAGAAAAGCCTAGCTGCAGCTCTCCAATTGTGGAAATTCCTGACAGGAGAAAATGCTCATCCATCCAGCATTTGTGATGGGAACTCCTACATGGGTGAAAACTGATTTTGCAAAGCTCTTAGGGTATCTTCCAATGCTATAATTCAGAGATTCTGTGTAATAGCTGTATTGTTTTATGCAAGATGAGAAGATGTGGGAAATAAATATCTGTGTTGAAATGAAGTGACAGTTGGGTGTCATGGGGGTCAGTGGCTATAGGAAGTGTGAGGTGGTAGGGTGTCTTCCATAATCCTTCACATGTCATGGTTAGATAGATAGGTAGGTAGGTTGGTCAGAGGGCTAGTAGATAGGTATATAGATTATATAGACAGACAGACAGGCACATAGATCTATTGCCCTTCTTCTAAGCACACTGAGATAATAGTTTTCTCATTGATATGATGAGGGAAACAGCTCATGCTGAGCTGTAGGTAGTGTGTTGTCCAAGTCAGCTAATGAGGAGGGCAGACACCCAGAGACCTTATCCCAATATTGATTAATCTATTTCCCCTCATTAACCCATATTCTTGACAGTTAAATTTGACATTATTTCATTAATAATAAATGACTGAAAACAAACAACAAACATATTTGGAAAAATTTTTATACCATTATACCACAATCTAGATGATATAAAGAATCAAACTTTGAAAAAAAGTGCATCTGACATAATAAGATGCTGATTAACAAATGCCAAATACTCATCATGCCTAATATTATCCTATATAATAAAAGGCTAATGTGCAAATAGACCAAACTGCGGAATGACTGGTCGCTATGACATGCACTGATGACCAGGGGGCAGACTCTCAATGCAGAAGCTGCCCCTTGGTGGTCAGTGCACTCCCACAGGGGGAGCACCACGCAGCCAGAAGCTGAGGCTGGTGAGCGCAGCGGCGGTGGCAGAAGCCTCTCCCGCCTCCGCGGCAGTGCTAAGGATGCCTGACTGCTGGCTTAGGCCCATTCCCTGTGGGGAGCAGACCTCAGTTGTCAGTTAGACATCCCCCAAGGTCTCCTGGACTGACAGAGGGCACAGGCTGGGCTGCGGGACCCCTCTGAGAGCACAAATTTTGTGCACCAGGCCTCTAGTATATTATAAATGTACAAATTTAGCTTTAAAATACAAATAGTGCTCGTTTGCTCTTCCAGTTGTGGTATAGAAACATTTAAGTGTTCTTTTTGTGCAAGTGCTTTATCTGGAGTTGAAGAATTCAGCCCTTGGAGTATTTGCTGTCATTTATGGTGGTAACCTGTGGTCTCTGAGCCAACGAGGCTGCCGGCTGCCATGTAAGTCAGCTAATTTCAGCCTACCCTCTGACAGCTAATTGGTAAACAAAACAATGAAGAGGCTTAAAATATTAAATTAGATCTCAAATTACCTTCAACCCCATTAGCACATTGTATTGTTGAGCAGCGATTTCAGTAAATGAGAATTCAAAATAGAATGAAACACAAAAGACCCAAATAAAAAAATACTAATCATACAGATTATCCAACACAGGCACTTAAATTACCATTCCTGTTTTATAGTTATTATCATACCTCTATAATCCATGTCCCTTTACAAGGCTATTCAAGCTATAACACATGACAGGCAGTGCATCGCTCTGCTATTTATAAGGTGCCTTGGGTCATGTTATATGGCATAAGACTAAAGGCAGAATGACTTAAACCACCCAAGAAGTGCAATAATCCCTAACAAATGCACAGCCTGAAGTGTCTTATTGCTGTTATGAAATGAAATTCATACATTAAACTAAGAAAAATTGTCAGACCCAGAGCATTTATTGGGAATAATAAACATGTCTGTCTATCCATTGATGCATTTTTGCAGCCTTTAGGAATCAAAAGTGATTGTTCCAGCCCCATAGATTATCTACTGTGTCTGAGATGCAAACTCCATCAATCTTGTCCGTTTCAACTTCCCAACCGTTGAAAAAATGACCCATTAGACCAATACTTTTTAAGCTGGTGGGTTTCATTCCCTGATGTTGTCCTGGTTTCCACTAGGTTTGATTTCAGCAATGATTCATGTAGGTTGGAGGAAAAACATGTAATAAAGGTACATTTACAGAATACAGTATAAATAAACTTTAAAAAGAATGCTGCTGTATGATCTGCTTGGTTCATGGTAAACTGCAGGCAAGGGTGAATGGAAATGTGTCCAGGTGGAGAGAGGCATTGGTGAGGAGAGCATCTGCAGTTAGGAGAGGTGGCTTTATTTAATACCTTATTTATGACCTGGAGGAGGGAGGGAACCACACACTAATTAAAACTTGAAGCGACACTAAATTGGAAGGTGTTGCAAGTATTAGCAAGAACAAAAAGAAAAAAAATAATGCAAATCAAATTAAAGAAGTTAGACATGTCAGCAAAAACAAAACAAAGCAAAACAAAACTTAAATTCAGTTTGATAATATATAAACAGATTCGTCAGGGAAAAATAAAAATCAAACCATATATTTGATAAAGAAAAAAAAAGCTGTGAGAAAAATGTTCAATTCAGATCATCCTCACATTGAATTTTACAAGTGGCACTCAACACCCACTTTTACAGACTGTTCTGTTTCCTTTTGGGCGTCTTAATATTATAACCCAAGTGACTACAATTCCACTTTTGGTAATCAGTGATTTATTTGGAGCCTTTACAACGGTAGTTTCTTTTGCCCAGCCTTCAGTCACAAATCTTATTTTTGATGATTAAGTCTCAATGTCAAATATCACACCAAAAAAGAAACCCTTGTTCCTGGACAATAATACATATATAAAAAGAAACAAAATGTAAGAATCACACAAACAATACATAAAGCCTCAAAAACCCAAAATAAAAATACATATGTGCAAACAGAATACATTCATTCACAGGAGTGCATATTGCAAACAAAAATATTTTTAATTTTGTTTTCATGTGTGTGTGTGTGTTTGTGTGTGTGTGTGTGTATGTGTGTGTGTGTTGGTGGTTGAGTATACAAAGGAATTCAATTCAGAGGTCATTTAAAAAGCAAGTTCCACCAAGGACTGTGTAATATTGTATGAGATACACCTCCACAAACATGCACACGGCATCAAAAAAGCAAGAAAAGTTTCTGGAACTATTCAGAACTAGTATTTTGTGTGCGGTGAGGAGCACTCGTTTGCTTTCATATAGAGCAAAAGCATTTTTACTCTACATGGAAAAGAATATGGATGCTCACACTTAAAAATGTATTTGTTTTACAATCACCAGAGGGTAAAGGACTCTATTCTGAAACCCTCTGTTGAGTGTGAAGAGAGTTTTAGGATGCCACTGACTAAGAACACAATCTGGAGCCAATGATAAGAGAAGCATGGGATTTTGGTTTGCTTATCCTGGAATCCATTAATGCAAATTCCTCCCTATATTTAGGAGGAGAAGCAGTCCGCGTGGATAGGTATGAGCTAGGACTCTGGAATGCCTGACTTCCTGCCTAATTCCCTTTGGAAGGGTCTGATTTGCCTACTTCCAATTAGTAAGAAACAATCCCCACCTCACTCAGTCTGAGGAACACTGCAGAGAGTAGGGAGACAACAGAGGCAGGAGCCAGGCTAGAATTTGGTGACTCTTAAATTGTATTCCAATTGAACTGATCACCTTATGATTTTAGAATTTTGTCACTCAATTATTGACCTTAGTCTCTCAGCCCTTCGAAATGCTTTCCAGATTATGCCAACTGCGAATTTTATAAGAATCAATATCACATAGACCATAAGCTTGATGGCCAGATAGCCAGGTTTGGATCCTAGTGCTGTCCCTGTGTGGCCCAAGGCAAGCTACTTAAAATCTGTGCCTCACTGCCCTTCCCTGAACGATTCTGATCATGGGTTACCTAGCTCCCAGAGTTGTTGAGTATTCTACGTGAGTTTATAGAGTGTTTAGTTCCACATCGCCTATGGATAACCAACACTTCCCTACGTTTCTAGTGCATTTTCTGGCATTTTTTTCAAAACCACCATAAACTCCCAGAAACTGCTTCTATACTAGCTGTTCTCATTCTACACAATATTAACCTCATTGCGGAATTAGAACTTGACAGTAATGTAGTCCTTGCTGGAGTGTTTGGGGGAGAGTGATGTGAGGAGAGAGGAAGAGGAGTTGATATCACAACAGTGCAAATTTCTTTAAGTTAAATCATATGCATCTTTATTTGTAAAAAGTTATCTCTCTATTCTGTCATCAGGAACTTCCTCCTCTGTCTATATCATTCTTCTCAATCTCCTAGTTTCGTTTTTTACTCCAATATATATGAAGCAAATTCACAGATTGATCGATCAGGCAGAATAGTTTTAATTGCCTAAGGTTCCAGAGACATGCATGTCCTTGTGTCTTTCTCTGGACTCAAGGTCTTATCAAAATATTTTTTTTCCAGTGATGAGAGTATTATGGATGATACCAATAATGAAATAGGGACCAAAATGTCAGGTGACTTCTCCAGGATCATACAATAATTGTTTGACAAATTCCAAATTAATCATGTGGTGTATTTCTTCTATTCAGAGCAGTTTTTCTGATATATTTGGTCCTTGAAAATCAGATACAGCCTGCACACACAACTGATCTATTCACTTAAATCAAATCAGCTAGATGCTCTACTAACCCATTGTCTGCAGTAAACAAACAAGGCAAATCAGTATCCAAAAATATTAATTGACTGAATTTGCTGATTCACTAAACAGACTTGGCAATTTCATCTAAAGCAGTGGTTCTCAACCTTCCTAATGCTGTGACCCTTTAATACAGTTCCTCATGTTGTGGTGACCCCCAACCATAAAATTATTTTCCTTGCTACTTCATAACTGTAATTTTGCTACTGTTATGAATCGTCATGTAAATATCTGATACGCAGGATGTATTTTCATTGTTACAAATTGAACATAATTAAAGCATAGTGATTAATCACAAAAACAATATGTAATTATATATGTGTTTTCTGATGGTTTTAGGTACTTGCCCTTGACCAGAATTGAACCTGGGACCCTCCAAAGACTTGAATAATCCAAATTTGATTTCTGATATTTTTATTAATTTTTAAGAAGGCTTGAATTAGGTTTATCTGAATGAACTAGTCATCCTATATAATAAAAGGCTAATATGCAAATTGACTGAACGGCAGAACGACTGGTCCTATGACATGCACTGACCACCAGCAGGGGGCAGACACTCAATGCAGGAGCTGCCCCTGGTGTCAGTGCACTCCCACAGGGGGAGCGCTGCTCAGAAGCTGGGCTCATGGCTGGTGAGCACAGCAGTGGTGGCGGGACCCTCTCCCACCTCCACGGCAGCACTAAGGACCCCTCGGAAAGCAGGCCTAAGCTGGCAGGCGGACATCCCCTGAGGGGTCCCAGACTGCAAGAGGGCACAGGCCAGGCTGAGGGACCCCCACCCCCAGGTGCATGAATGTCGTGCACCAGGCCTCTAGTGTATAATAAAGCAATTATTAACATGTAGGAAAAAAACTGAATTGAGCAGATGTTTTGCCCACATGAAGGCATAGGTGACCCCTGTGAAAGGGTCGTTCGACCCCCAAAGGGGTCTCGACCCACAGGTTGAGAACCGCTGATCCAAAGGGTCAGATGAGCAGAGTGTATGTTAATGGTTATTTACTGAAGAAAAATCTTATTCACCACCTCATAGAATTATATATTTTTTAAATCTGCATCAGTCGCAAAAACAAATTAGTAGATATTTACAGAAGTGTTGCTACAAAATGAATGGATTTGTCATCAAACAAGAAACATATAATCAGACTCGCTGGCTATGCCCTTATGTTGTCTCAGCTTTGGGTTGACACTGAAACATGGTGAGCCAAGTTTTTGGGAACCACTCATTATATGGGTGGTCAGGGCTATTCCTCTTCTGCTATTATAATTTTATCACATTTTTAAAGTGTACTTCATGTTTTTTTTTATTTAAATTCAGCTGAGTAAATTAAGTTAAATTGTAAGTAATTCATAAAAAGATTTAACATTACAAATCTTTGAAGTACATTGCAGTGGTGCAATGTGGTTACAAAGTTTAAAAAGCAACCATCTCAGCCAACTAATAACAAGAGAAATCTATTGGGATTTTAAAATTAAAATGAAAGGCTCACATTATATTGCCTAGTTGGTATATGGCTAAGCAGTTAATTGTTTTGATTATTTTTTCTTTATTTTTATCCTCACTCAAGGATATGTTAATTTATTTTAGAGAGCTAGAAAGGGAAAAAGAGAGAGAATGAGAGAGAGAGAGAGAGAGAGAGAGAGAGAAATGTCGATTGATTGCCTCCCATATGTGCCCAGACCAGGGATCAAACCCACAACCTAGGTATGTGCTCTGACCTGAGGTCAAACCCACAACCCACAACCCTCAAACTTTATATGTACAGGATGACACTCCAACTAATTGAGCCACCTAGCCAAGACTGTTTTGATTATTTTTAATCTCCAATTATTTAAAGGTAATTCTCAATGTTGTCTTAGGTACCATGGATTTCCCCAGTCTCCAAAGATAGAGAAGCCTCAATATTTTCCAGGAGAAAATATCATCTCAAGTCTCAAGGCAAAGGTAGGACAAACTCATGTACTCTCAGACAATAATGCATCAAGACCAAGGGACACTCAGGAGTCCAGTGGGGTCAGGAGCCCTAGAATCCCCAGATAATAAAGTAAGATGGGAGTTGAGGGTAGGAGGCCAGTAGGCACAGGGAACAAAGAAGGAACAAATGAACATGAAAGCACCATGCATCTGATCAGTTTACAATGGTAAAGAAGCTGGTGTTGAACCCTGACTGGCTGAGGGTGTTCACACTAGTGGAAACCTGCATCCAAGGATAAACACCTGGCTGATCAGGGATTCACAAACTGTCCAGGGTGTATGGGTTGTTAGGTAGCTCCAATCCCCCACCCCCTATTCTTGTTTCCAAGAAAGGAGGATTTCTAACTAGTAGAGCCTCAGATTCACCTATATCACTTTAACTTTTGGGTTAGCCCATCACTATTATTCCATTTAACCATAAAATTATAATTATTAGATCAAAATTTGCCTTGTAATTAAACCCAAAGTGTCACTTGTTTGTCAAGTTAAAGACCAAGGGATAGTTGGTACACATACTTGAAGATGCAAATTGTGTATATTTTCACAGTTTTTCAATGAAATTAAGTCAATGAATAGATGTTCTTGAGGGATGTGTTTATATTGAGGAAAAGTTAAAGATCACAGAAGCAGTAAAGATCAACACCAGGAAAAATAACAAACAGGGAAATATTAGAGAAAATATTATTAAAAATACATACAGTATTGTATTTGAAAACAAAATTTCATTCCACATTAGAGCTTTCAGTATTGTGAATTACATATATTACTGTTGAACTCTATGTATGTGTATCATCTTTCAAAAGATACATGTCAGTCCTCCAGGTACATTGTCTCCCACATGGTATGTTGACTTTTTTTCTTTGCAAGTGAGAAAAAGGGAGGTGATAGGCTGTAAAATAGGTAGTAAAATCCAGATAATAGCTTGCAGTTTGGAGTTCTGAGTCACCTTCAAAACAGAATGTCTTGAGTTCTTTGTCTACCAAGAAATGGCTTTGTGGTAATAATTAAGAGACCCCTCAATTTTGTATTTCAATTACTAGTTCACAGAAGGAGAAAATCAACCACTACTTGGGATCCACAATGCAAACCTCTTAAACCTACAGGCTTACAGGGTACAAGGACATATCTAAATAAGCCAAACTACATTTTAAATATAAAGTGGCACTTTGTTCGATTAATAAGCAAAGGAAAAATTATAGTGTTATTCTGTGCGATTTTAAGAATTTTTCAAATTACTCAGTTTTTCCAAGGATTGAGTTCATTATAATGAACACAGTGGGGTTATATATCTTCAGTTCCTTCAGAGTCATTGCAAAGAAACAGGGAAATATTCATACTGTATTTTTACTTGGTTCAAAAGAGAGGACCCCTTTAAGAATGCTGTTGATTTCTGAGATATGTGATTTCCATTTGCAAGGCCATTGCTCATTTTATTTAGTTAAGTGATACTTTGGGTGAGTGATATTAAGCAGATAGAATTCAGCAAACATAGCAGCAAGCAAGGAAGATTCTGAGATGGGCTGTGCTCATGAAAATTCCCAATTTCTCTAGGTTTTTGTTGGCAATAACTAAGCAAGAATTGTCTCATATTCCAAACACCTTAAAATATTAGCATAGCCCAGCTGGTGTGGCTCAGTGGTTGAGCATCAACCTATGAACCAAGAGGTCATGGTTAGATTCCCAGGGCACATGCCCAGGTTGCCTGCTCAATCCCCATTGGGGAGTGTGCACGAGGTGGCCTACCAATGATACTCTCTCATTACTGTTATTTCTATCACTCCCTCTCCCTTCTTCTCTGAAATAAATAAAACTATATATTAGCATACATAAACATATATCACTAAAGATCTGCTGTGTGTTGTAGTACATATTTTTTCCTGCTATGAATCAATATTCCCTCCTGTTTTTTGGTTCTTAAAGTGAAGCTTAGGCAATTGCTACTTGACAACTGGCAAACAACCAACACATTCACTACAACTAGAACCTACCCTGATTGACTGATATGCCAGCCCTGTACAAGGTATAAGCTCTGTGTCTTTGAGCAGATAACCTCAATTTCTCACAGAGCCTCTGCCTCCTTACTTATGAAATCAGAATGCCTTTTAGTGACTTTCAAACTCTGCTCCTCAGAGTTTTGGAAATTCTCTAGAGAAATGGGCAAACAAGATAAACAGAATAGGTTATTATAGGCAGTTTACCCAGCTTTGGACTGTTCTAACTGCAAGCTTCTATGTTTGAACCAAAAGGCTGCAGTTTTAAAATACTACTGAGAAACTACTCAAATGACATTTAAAGTCCCTTCTAGCTGGTGTCATTGGGTTCTAAGAATAGAGGACTTGTGTAGCAGGATCTCTGTTCCACAGTAGCTCTCAGATGCAATTGATTAAAACAACAACTACAACACAAGAAATAGTGTAAGGTGTATAATAACTATAATAGCAAAAACAAGCATAAGAAATAGCAAAAGGTATACAACCTCTTAAGAACAAGAGCTCAGTCCCTGAGGTGAGATAACAAGGGTCCTAGGATCTCAGAGATGGAGGAAGGATAGAAGACTTCAACAAGGAAGGGCTAATTCAGGGAAGAAAGGAGAAATGAGATTGTGTGGGTAGGTGCAATGCAAAACAAGAAAGAACATGCAGAATGTCAGAGAGAGGAATGAAAATGACCTACATGGAATCCTCAGAGCTTATCCAGAAAGAAATGTTGCTCAGTAATTTCCCAGCCAAACACTAGTGGGTGTTAAGATAAAATAAATAAATAAAAAAGGAACATTCCTCAGGGTTTTGAGGAGAATTTCAAGGAAATTGACCTGGCTGAGTTTATTAGACAGGGCAAAGGATGGATAGAGGAAATTCCCCTGGGGGAACACATCCCAATCTGGCTCCAGGTTGCTGTGTGAATGCAGAGGAAGTAGGGAGCCACTGTTTCATCAAGTTGGCATCATTTTCATGGAAACCCACAGTATTCTCATCTAAGATTCTTTGGTTTCTTATTTTACTATTGAGGAAGTGTTGTTTTTTTCTATCCTCCTACTCAAAGCAATGGGTTATATATTGTGGACTGTGGCAATACTACGCAAGCTCTATGTAATCCGGTGACCACTGTGTGACAAGTCTGGTGAAGACCCAACTTTTCCATCACACCCTCATTCTCACTTTACTTTCTATCATAGGCAAATCCCACATTAACTTGTTTCCATTTACTGTTATGCAAATGAGTGAATTAAAAAATCTGACCCACATGAGTGTGTTAGGCGAACCATCTAAGGGAAATGTTTATAAAATGTATAGCTAAAATACTGCTTATACTAAATAGTAAATATGACTTAACTAGTAATAATTACCCAGAAAAATCACTGGGGAAATTAAACATTAAGCTTGCTTTTGTTGTTGTTGTTGTTTGTTTTATGCTCTTTTTTTAATTTTTTACCTTGGATCAAAGAAGACTGTGTTAAATTTGCAAAACAGAAATGTCCAATATGGGATCTGGTGGTCTGTGGTGTGGTGTTGAAAAAGATATAGGAAAAATCATACATAAATTTTAAATGTCTAAATGTGTTCATCTATGAATCATTTTGATGCTGGTGACACTTAAGAAACAAGGGAATGTTCTCACTCAAAGGAGCTTGATTTTGTGGAGGTGAAGCTTTTGTTAAAGGTGGAAATTCACTCGCAATTAGGAAAAATTTGAACCAAGGATCTTATCTGGACTTGAAAATGGAGATAATAGGAAAAATGTTATAATAATATTCATTATACTACATAATAGAGGCAACATTAACTGAGCAGTTACTAAGTATTAGGGAATATTAAGTCTCACAATGATATGAGTTACTATTATTTTCTTCATGAGAAATGGAAAGAATCAAATGCTTAATACATTTTATTAATTTGCTATATTTTAGACCAAACTCATAACTGGGGAGTCATATTTTTGTCCTAGGATCTTGTGATATCAGAATCTATGTTCTTAACCACTTTAAATTGTACACTTTAAAATATGCAAAGCTCAGCCCCAAATACAGTGTCAAAAAGGATTGAACAGATATGGTTCGATTCATGTCTGGGAAAATGTGTGTGTGTGTGTGTGTGTGTGTGTGTGTGCTCGTCTGTGTGTATGTGCATGTGCATGTGCTAAGTGGGAGACTGAGTTATGGCTGCATTCTCTCACACTGCCAGAAAGATGGAAATTAAAGGATTCAACAAATTGCAACACTTGGGAAGGAGAATTGATAGGAAAGGCAGGCTTCTTTTCAAAACTCCTCTTGTCCTGGGGGGGAAATGTAGGGGCAGAAAAAGAAAGCAGACAAAACCCAAGCACACCACAGAGTAGGAGGTTAGACAAGATAGAAACTCAAATCTTAATCCAGGTTGTTTGAAATGAGGAGGGAGGTTGAATTGAAATGCTGTGGAGCACACTCAGGGTTCTCCATGGTCCATGGGACACCAGGTCTTTTGGGCCCAAAGCCTACAATGGCAGCCATCAAGCTGTCAGCCTCCCCAGCTTCTGAAAATGACGGTCTCCTGGCCCTAATTTACTACTCTATTCCTGTGGTTCCAACTTGAGCAGCCATGGTACATGACCACACTGGTTGTTCATTATTCAATGTTCCATATGTGGACAGCCAACTAGACTTGGGCTGCAAGGGAAAGGTCAGCAAAAGGAGAGGCAGTAGGTACCCGGGAGACCCATATTCATTCCTTGAGAATAACATGCCCTTTATGAAAACAGGATTCTTCTGAACCTTCTTTACCCAGCAACTCCCACTTGCAATCCTCCAGGAAGTTTTCTACCTCTAGGCTCTATGCTATGCCACAGCAGGTCAGTCCTAATCATGCAGGACACATCCAATGCCAGATGTGTGCTTTGCTTTCTCTGTCTGCCAACCTAGTGGGACTTAGACTAAAGTTATCCTTCTAGACCCAGGACTAAGGTGCCAGCCAAACAAAGACTTATTTTCTGCTCTCCAAGTGCCTAGACATTGACATTGGCCATGAATCCACCTGCCCTTGCATCTGTCCTCAATCCACACATTTCCTCTTGCCTCATTTGCCTATAATTGGACTTCTATTACCTTGGAATTTCAAACAATTATTTTGTCAGACATCCTAGTGCTATGTTGAGATAAGAATTATGCACTGAAATCAAATTCTTATTTAGGTACCCACTTCGCTCTTCTTAGACCTTTCTCCTCCTATGCAGCGGTTCTGCCCTAGATCCCAGGAAATAGGATTTATTGCCCAAAGAAGAAAGTACTAACGACTACCACCTTTCTTAATGATTCCCACCTTTCTTAATGACTCCCAGGACTGAACCCCTTTTTTTGAACCCCACCATCCCACTTGAAGTACCTTGCTCTGAACCTTATGTGAATCTTGACAAGCTCTTTCAAGGAGCCAATCCCCTTCATAGTCTCAACACCCTTCACACTTTCCTTCAACAACTGGGACTTAGGTTGGAAAAATATAGCTCTGCTGAGACAAATGGTGAGTTATGTTCACCTGAACATGGTGTGGTAAGGGCCTCACATTGAAACAATCTGAACCTGCCTTTAGGAGAGCTTACATGCTAGTTGAGAGGCAGAACTAATATGAAATGATAATGATAGCACACCTTACACTTACATGCCAGACAATCCAAATAGTGTGTGAGACTGCAAATGCTTGAAGGGTGTGTAGAAACCGTATAATTGGTAATGACTCCATTCTTGAAAGCCTACTAAGAAGCCAGTTTTAGAGATTAAAAAACACAGGTTCAAAGGTAAAGGTGTTCCCCAGCATCACACAGCCAGTGTGACTTGAGAATCAAAGTTTGCATTTTCTGCAAATCTTCCTCACCTCCCACCCCAATCCTTCACACTGCTGCCATGCTCTTCTGGAGAAAATAAACAACCTTCATTGCTGGGACCTAAGGAAGGATAGAATTTACATTGTTTGAAAGTGTGAACAAAAGGAATATGATTTGAACCCATATGGCTTTGTCAATGTTAATCAATCATTTGTGCCAGTCAATTCTCATTCACATGGAAGAGACCAGCCTGTGATTTCTTGAGCAGTCTGCCATTTCTACTAATTCTATTAGGACTCGAATGGTGGGTACCACTTGCCTACAGCAGCTAGAACCTCAAAACTCATGGGCATCTATTTAGGACAAAATGTGGCCCTGGGTGATTGGGAAAAATAGCAAGACCCATTCAATGCAGAACCAATTAGCTCTTACCTTCACCACTTTCTCATCTGCAAATGGTTTCCCCCCCCTTTTCTCCAGCTGTTATCTGTTTCTCAGCTTGCAGTTTCCTTAATGAGGTATTTGGTACTTAATCTTTCAGAATAATGAATGAGTCAGTCTCTTGGTAAAGGCAGTTCCTTTCCTGGGAACACTGTGGCAGCTTGTCAGAATTCCAGACTATTGTTTGTCAGAATTCTATGAAGCTGGCTTCCATGTAGGTGTCTGACATTGAGATTACATTGCCTCCCAGAGATGGGGCATTCTGGGAATGTCAAGGCTGTGAAGAAAGTGCCTCATTCTGATGAACATAATGGGTTAGAATCATGTGTTAGATCCTCAAAAGAAGTGAAATTCATGGCATCCACCATTCTACAAATTAGACTATCAGTAAGATAAAATATATATTCAAATTCCTAAGATACTTGCATGTACATATCCACACTACCCTAAAGTTTCATAGGATAGCCATTAAACACAGTGGCTAATTGATATATAAATTAAAAATTAAATAAAATTATACATTTAGCTCCTCCACCTCACCAGGTACATTTAATGTTCACAACAGCCAGACCTGGCTAATTTATCCTGGTGCTGGACACCACAGGTATAGAACATCTTCATCATTTCCCAAAGTCCTACTGTTCTAGAAGAATGAATAAATTTAGCATCTTAATGACTACCCTTGTAATTACATCAAGTACATACAAATCCTATATAATAAAAGCTCAGTGATGGAAATTGCAGAATGACCAGAATGACCAGAGACCAAAATGACCAAGGCCCCTCGCCCTGGACGGCCACCCCACAGAGAGCGGTTAGGAGCTATCAGGCAGGCAGGAGAGCAGTTAGGGTCCAGTGGTCCCGGATTGTGAGAGGGATTCCCGACTGCTGGTTTAGGCCCGATCCGCAGGGATCCCTGTGGGATCAGGCCTAAACTGGCATTAGGCATCCCCCGAGGGGTCCCGGTTTTCAAAAGGGTGCAGGCCGGGCTGAGGGACCCCCTGCCCCATGCATAAATTTTGTGCACCGGGCCTCTGGTAAATAATAGTCAGTTGGTACATAGTCTCTCTAAGCAAGGAATATAAATCTAACATTATTCACCAAACACAGACCATTTAAAAATAATACATTTATCCCCATGGGATTAAGGAATACAAGATTAATACAACTCCCCAGAATGCATGAATCACTGTATACAAGAGGGATAAGGAACTGCCCACTCCTCAGCTCTAGTTGCAGAGCAAGAATTAGTAAGTCCTTTTAAGTGGTGTATCTCATGGTTTTATCTCAAGTTCGTCCTCACCACAAAAAAACTGATCAAATAGTTTAATAATACAGGCAAAGGGGAGCTTTGGAATCTACATTTACTAAACTTTCCCAGGTATTCTTTCTCATATACTGATTTAAGAATATCTGCCATGGAGTCAGAGAGAAATGACCTTTTGGTCTGTCTTGTTCATTTTTCAAAAGAAGACTGAGTCAGACTTCCTGGGTTTGAGTCTTGGCTCACCACCTACCACTGTGTTGCCCTGGAAACTCCCCAGTAGATGTCTCCTACAAAATTATTGGCCAGGTCTGGCTGGGTCATATGCCCTTGAGTGAACTCAGAATAGGCAAGCAGGATAAATGGCCATGGTTGCTTAAACTAATTAGCTTCCATTCCAGGGTAATAGAAAGTGCCAAGAAGGTCATAGTTATCCAATAATAAATGTGGTTTGAGGTATTTACTAAGGAATGGGATTGGTGGGGGTGGCTTTTGGGAGGTAAACAATGATGCCTGCCACAAATGTCCTTTGAAGCTCACACATGTGTTATCACTGCTACTCCTATGTCATAGATGAATATAGAAAACTATAGAACTGTTAGAAATACTTACTCAGGTCTCTATAGCTTGTTTGTTAGAGATTTATAATTAGAGGAACTGTCTGCTCAATTCAGTATGCATTATTCCTACAGTTATTCATAGATGACTTCCAATGGTTTGATATGATCCTGTCACAATGTTTTCCCTTTTATAGTTTCTTTCTCTTTTCCTTTTAGATTTTATGTCAGGACATTCTTTTAGTACATTCTCTATCAACTCTCCACCCCATATCTCATTGCTATCAGGCTCAAAATATGCCATAAATTTTCTTTTCTTCTCCCCTATTATCTATTAGCAAATCTGTCAGCAAATCTTGTTTGATTTTTATTTATTCCCTTGATTTTCATCATTAACCATATAAAAGAATAATCATATGCTGGCTGCATTTAGGAATGTGGGGTGTGTGTGTGTGTGTGTGTGTGTGTGTGTGTGTGTGTGTGTGTGTTGGTATTTTCTACAAACAAGATAAAACGGATAAGAGACCCAAGGGTTCCTTCATTTTTCAGGCTTAGGAAGGATATTGTGAATAGGAGGAAATGTGACATTTCTTCATCCTCAATGGAAAACCATATTGCAGACTTTGGAAGATTTGATAGGAGCACAAAACATGAAAACGCATCTTCACAAAACGGAAAGGAAGCCAATACCCCAGGAGTTAAAAACCTCTGTCCATTACAATGTTTGCAACTATCTGGCTGCATTTCAAAACCTCATATTTATGAGCTTGCACTCAGCTTTCCAGCTGCCCCAGGCGATGGCCTAAAAGGAAGATGATAGCTTCAGGTGGGGAATGAGGAGCAGATGGGGATGGTCACTTTAGGCATGGGGTCCTGTTATCATCACCATGCATTTGATTCCTTAATTATCAAGGAATGAGGGTAGAGAAATAAAGGGAATGTAATGAGCATTTTCAGATAGGCTGTTTTTTTGCAAAGTGCCCATGAGGAAGCACCTGTTCTGGTTACATTTTTCAGAGCAAGAATGTTTTGGTGTTTCTGTATGTTTGTTTTTGCTTGTTATTTCTAAAAGATTGTTTTATCTTTGATCACTTAATCCTGATCATAAGGATTGTATTTATAGTCAAGTAGGCAAACTGTCCAGCAGAGACAACACTTGACTGATTATGTCATATTGTAGGTAGTCTATAATAAGAATGACAACTATGCCATTGGGGCAGGTTATCTAAAATATCTTAGCTTTTATTTATCTAATTGCAAGGTAGAGATAATATCAAGGCTACCTATGTATATCCAACCTCACTTGCAAGAACAGGGAATAGTAGCTGAAATGATTAAAGCATTTTAGAATTATATGGATGTTCTACTTTGAGTGTCCATGTGAATCAACTGATGTAAAAAGTTGCAAACAGCACTGTAGCAACAATGACTACAGCATCTTGATCTCCAAATTTAGTCTTATAGTCTGTCCAGCTATCTCATAGGTGCTTGTTATATGGAAACAATTGGTAGTATGACTACCCTCCTGCCAGGGGCAAAAAAAGGGTTAAAATGCAAGTGCTTTCTCTCTGTATGAAGAGTTGTTTATGAGAACAAGTACTAGTAAAAGACACTGGTACCCACATTGGGGCCATGGAAATATGTGAAAGGAGCTAGATTTGAAGTCTGGATAGGGAAGATGCAAAAAAGAGTGGTCAGTTAGAGTAACTGACTGTGCATTTTGCAGAAATATGGGCCATAGATGGACCCTGAAAGATTGAAGTAGATCTAACAGAAAGAGAGAGGTGCACTCTAGGTGAGAACTCTCAAAAGACAGGAGTATGACGTGAACAAAAGCCAGGGATAGACAGGGAACAACAATAAAGCAGATTTGTACATGTAAAGATTTGTGTGTGGTTATAGTAGAGTATTCTCAGAAATGCATTACGGGGTCCAACTTTTAGCAACTGAAGTGATACTAAATGTTGTTGTTTTTGGGGTTTTTTTGAGTTTGGAATGTTTCCTTGAAGTTATTAGAGATATTTTTTTCAGTGAAATTATATGTTTATTTGTATATCACTCTGAAGAAGAATTTTTATATTGAATTTCAGGGATACTATGAAAAATACTAAACTCACAAGACTCCTTTAGTTTATTGTAATAATTTTAAAAATGGAGACAATCTAAAAGAAACATTGACATGCCTTCTCCTAATGTATTACCATGCCTTTCTATACCCTCTGGACATTATACAGCAGTTGGCAAACTATACAGTCTATGGGCAACATGCAGCCCATTGCATATTTTTGGTAAATAATGTTTTATTGAATCATATCCATTCATTTACATTTTCCCAAGGCAGATTTATGCTACAACAGCAGAATTGAGTTAAGAATTGAGACAGAACATGTAGTCTGTAAAGCCTAAAATATTTACTATCTGACCCTTTATAGAAGAAGTTTACCCACCCTACTATAGATTTCAGCACATGCCAGTACTATCAAGAAAGACAATTAGGCAATTAATCATGAATCAATAAATTGTAATACAGATAATACCGAGAGGGACTATTTTGTAAGGTATGATCTCTCTTTCTCCCCCTTTTCTAAATCTCTTTTTCCTCACAAGCCACTACTCTTTCCAAGTATATCTTATCCCTAATATCAAAAAGAGCAAGCACAGCATAGATAGAAAAATGAAGGCAGTCCTGATGATGACTTACTCAAATAAGAAAATGTTTGGACACAATCCGAGTCTGAAGTATCTCACACTGATAAAACTTACCTCGCCAAATAAATGCAGACTCGATTATAAATTTCTAAATCTGGTTACATGTCTATAAATTTTAAATGTCTTCAGTAATTTTATTTTTCTCATAACATCCACCATTGAAACACAGTTAATAATTTTATGTTCCATATATGGACAAGGTTCCTGATGTTGAAGTGAGGCAATCCTTTAAAATGAGATTCCAGCCAACCACTTCTTGTTTGGCTCTCAGAAAAGTCTTAGACACTCTAGGGGGTAAATGAATATGTAATTGTATAATTAGGCTATTGCTGCTCCTGTTTCTCTGGTAATGTCATCTGGCTGTGCCACAAGACAAGGTCACTGAATGGTGTTAGACTAAAAATGGAAATAGCTGTTAGAGAAGCTGACGGGAATGGCCTGCTGTGGACTGTTTTGTGTGGGCATGAGGCCTCATGAGATCACCTCCTAAATTAGATTCCCCTGTAGTTGCACTCAGCCTTTTCCTAATGTATTTTTTCATCCTCTTCCTCACTTACTTTTAGGCAGAGTAGGAAGCTGCCCAGGTAATTTGATTCGAAAGATATAAGAAAGTTGCTCAGCCCAGAAAAAAATGCACCTCACAGTCTGCTCCAGAAATAAAACTTCATTACTACTGCATTGCCCCTTAGTACTAAGGAGCCAGTGCAGGAGTGGAAACATATGGAGTTCAGTGATAGGTGACCAGGCTTGGGACACCCCACTTCTCACAATCTTCCCCTAAATTACCTCTTTTTCCTGAGTCATAGTTTTCCCACATGTAAAACTGGAAAATGTATAATAATTATCTTGAAGAATGGTTTAAGGATCAAATTAGATAATGTGTGTGAATGGTTCATTATAAATGATGAAGTTATAATTAAGGCGTTGACTCTCTAACTGTCCTATTTCAAATCCCAGCTGCCTCATGGAGGCAGGCATCGTCCTCAATCTGGTGGTATAATTTTATTAGAACATTTTCCTCTTGACAGTTAAGGGCAGGCCAATGAGCAATGATTCTCTAAAGGTGAAGAAGAGAGTAGAGAGACATAATTGGAAGGAGGTGATGTGGTTTGCATATGAGAAAAAAATTAAAAAGTGACATCTACGTATTTTGAGATAAAGTATAAAGATAGGGTTGGGTAGCAGAAAGAGAACATAGGCATAGAATGGAGCCCACAGCCACTGTATTCACACTTTAATTCAAAAATATAACATGGGAAGTCCTGATTTTAACTATGTGTGTTTTTTTGTTGTTGTTGTTGTAGGCAAGCAAAGGAGATGAAATCAAATTTGTTGCATGTTTTTAACCAAATGGGAAAATTTTAGTTTAAAAAATTAATTTCCTAGAGAGTGAATGAGCCCTAGGAATATAACTGTGCCCTTACATAAATCAAAAAGAAAAAAGAATAGAAGGGCAGAGCTGCCAAATGCTTATAAATCAAATGTGCCCCCAAATAAGCAACATTCCTAATAAAGGCATGCAAATAGCCCAGGAAAAAGACAGGCAAATCATTCTGCATGTAAATCACTGTAAGTGGGTGCTAATAAATTTAGCTTGACTGAAATGGCAAAATTTCAGAGGAACTAGTGAAGGTGGGAATATTTAGAAAGCAGATGGAATCCCATTAATCATTTGATCAAGTACAACTGGACCCTATAAATTATTTTAACACATTTTCTGTCATTTCCAACATTATCAGGAAATCACTCCAACCCTAGTCCATTTGCATTCCTTCTATACAAGAAAACCCTCCACTCTTTCTGTGAATACTCTAGTTTGGGAGTCAGTCAGCTATTCTGCAGGTGCCCATATGGAGAATCGCCTTCTTGTTTTTCCCCCAACCTTATGGATTCTCAAGGCTACCATTCCATCCCTCCACACCTGCCTCATCATTTAATCCTCTATTTTCCTTCCTCAGTTATACATGCATTTATTATTTAACTAAGAAGTGGTGATATAACTGTGGAATGTCTAATGGTGCCTCAAAAGACAAAACTTCCATTTGGTTCAGTTTTATTTTCACTCCCTTTAATCATATTTCTGTGCATGTGCTTATCTAAATGGCTGGGAATATCTTCATTCTTTTAAAGTTCTAGGGAATAATAACATATGACATGCTCATTGGTATTTGACATGAGAACTGTGGCATAGAGCTGTATTGCAAAAGGTTTTAATGGTGATTGATTTATATTAGCTTCAAGTCACACTTGAGTTTGTCTTTTAAACAAGCTGCTCATAGTTGGAACACATTCCTGGTAGTTGAATGGTTACCTGAGGGAAAAGGTGGCTTTGCAACCATCTTTGATCACCGGAGCCATCCACTAAATAGTACAAATGAGTTTTATTGGCTCAGGCCCAGAAAGACTGACTGTTTAATCTGCTATTAAACTGAGGCTGGAAGCAGTGATTTGAAAAATAGAGAACTTTCTTTGCCAATGGCTTTAAAAAGTTTGAGGCTCATATACATAGAATCACATCATATTCCTATAAAGGGTAACGGTTTTGTAAATGCTTGTCTGCTTGCATTTTGTATAATTCTAACCTGCCCAAATAGTGCAAATCACTTGACTCTGTAGGACCTGGAAGAGAAGAGCCTCTGAGATGTTTTACTCCTACTGTGGAAAAGTCTGTTTGGGGACAATCAAATAGATTAGGAAGGCTTGATCTGAAATCTCTCTTGTAGCATCCACTAACTCCTGGGTGGACCACCTCCAGCCACTGAGACTTTTCCCAGAACAAGCTAATTCCAGCTCCTATGACTAAATAGGTGACTGAGGTCTCTTCAAATGCTCTGCTGACACGCAGATAGACCTGCACACCTGCAACCAAATCAGCCCCATATGCTCAGTGAATGTGCCTCTCCATCCCAGGGTGTAGAAGAGAGAAGAATCAGCATGTCTGGAAAAACCTGGGCTTTGTGGGGTCTAGAGGGATGACTTTGGGCAGATCTAATGGGAGAATAAAAGGTTTTGCATGTAGGATGAAGCATTTGAGCAAAATGTTCAGCCAGGAAAATACAAAATGAGCAAGGAGAATGATGCATGAAACGGACAGTATGGGCAACTAGTCATGGCGACAGTTTGAAGAGATATGGAGGAATTACATTATAGAAGCTCAAAAGGGCCATTCTCTCATAAGTAATGGGAAGCCATAGTCATTTTGGATAGACTAAGGTACGCTATTGCTGTGATCAGGTGTTAGTAGGACACAGAGAAACCTAGACATTTGGTGAAATGAAAAATAAACCTCTTCCCCTGCTTAGACTTGACATCCTACTGCTAAGGACTTGCTCTACAATGAGTTATAGCCCTCCTGGTGGGACTTAAGACTTTCCCCAGTCTCTCTGAAAACTGTATCTCTTTTTCCTTTCATGTCCTAAACTAAAGCTACATCTGATATGTTATCTTGGGCTTCTTTTGAGTTTCTCATTTATTATATTTGTAAGGATTCCTTTACTTTTTAGTTAATACATAATGACGAAATACTGGGGAGAAGTTTCAATGAGTGAAGGGGGTTGTGTAAACTTTTAAAAATGTGCATTAGGTCATATAATAGTAAAGTAAAAACTAGGTTTAATAAACAATATAATCTATAAGAGTTAGAAAATAGGTGAATGTACTAGTATAATTGATAAGCTGTTGGTAGTTGGAGAGAATGAAAGTATCCCTAGTTAGAGAGGGCAGATCTAATGTGATGGGTTAACCTATTACATGAGTGTGGGTTTATAGCAGGGACAAAGAAAAGGAAAGAAGGCCAGTTTTGTCTTCCTCATACTTCTTGCCAGGGTCATCTCTGCTTAGGCTGATAAATCTCCTTTGTATTCAAACCTACCCATTTGTTTCCATCAGCCAGATCCACACCCACTGTGAAGTTTGTCAGACCACACCACTGACAGATTCTTTCTCTCTTCCCTTAATGGCTCTAGAACTCCTTTACTCTTTGGCAAATAATGGCATACATACTTAGAGTTATTCTATCATTGTGTTATTTAGAGTTTTATTCTTATTTTACTTTATCCATATGTGTCATCTGTTTTCCAAAATTAAACTGCAAGCTACTTGAAGGCAAAGACAGAAACTCAGTGCCCACATTCAGAATTGTCACTTAAAAAGCTGACAATTCCATTTGCTAATCTCTGAGTATATGGGGGGATGTGCACCTACCATTTGGCATGAAGGTTGAAAGTTATAGTATTTAATCTATCTCCTGGATGAGATAACTCTGTTGTTGATGACTGACTTCTAGTCCTAGAAAAATGTATATTTTTTCAGCTTGAGCGGCTCAAGTGGCCATGAGTAAAGGAGCTGGACCATCAACCATGCATTGGACAGAAACAACACTGAATCATTTCACCTCGTCTGAGCCAGAGACATAACCAAGTAATCTGCAGTCTCATGGGAGAGCTAGTCATCCATGGCCAATCTCCTTGGACAAACTAATGTTCTTATAAAATAATTTAGAATTCTAAAGGGATATGGTCAATGTGTTGGCAAGGGAAACTTCAGTTTCTAGAAAGAAGACACTTAAACAAAATGGCTTTGGTTTCTGTATTTAATCAACTCATATCAGCAAGTATTTGCTGAGCACTTATAGGGTGTTGTGGAGCAAAGATAAAATGTTAATAGCCAATCCTTTCTTGGAAATTACTTGGGAGGAGCTGACATACATCATGATTAAAAGTGTACCATCATTGAGCTATGGGCCAATTTTATGATACAGACATTATCATTATAAAATTTTAGAATTGAGAGAATAATTATAATAGTGTTTCTAATATAATAACCCCAAATGATTGTTGAAGTACAGATTTCTGAGCTACACTTCACCTTCAGTGAAGCAGGACCAGGTGCCCTGCTATCTTCCCTTTAAACACACCTAGATTCAACAACCATTGTCCTATCAACTAGGGTGGCAAAGAAAGACATCAGGAGAGATGTAGAATGTATGATTCTGAAGGCAGAATTCTGGCACATTCTCTCCCCCATTTTCTGCATCACTGATCAGTCACAAACAACTGTTGGTGATGAAATGAGGGGAGACTATTCTGGTAATTTTCTCAGAATATTTTTGATTTGATAATTTCATTCTCCTTTAAGGTTAATTACACCATTTTATAGAAATGTGTTTTACCAGACAGGATGCAATTTCATACTAACTATTTTAGTAGAAATAGGCACAGTGGTCTTATCTCTAAGTACAGCTGCTGTAGAAAGAGGAAAATCAGGCACCTATGGAACCAACTACCATGCCTTTGCCTTGGTTTTCAAACTTCTGACTATATTATTTTTGGAGTGAGATGTTTGAAGAGATCATCTTCTAATAACATAAACAGTAACACACACACACACACACACACACACACACACACACACACCACACATGCACACACAAGTGGCCATTTCAAAGTAGAATTGGTGCCAATTCTTGGTGCAAGTTAAGACAATGGATTTCCCTAGGTGTGCTGCATGCATGAGCAGACACCCATGCACCTGCTTTGTTTCCCTTTAATGATCACAAACTTTAGTCTAATTTCTTAGGTGAGTGAGATGCTAATCAAGCAGTTGAAGACAGAACCTAGCGAAAATAATCAAATGTGAATTTGTCCAGGGGGACTCTCCACTTTGAAGAGGGAGAAAAGAAATTGTCATGTTGATTCCACTGGAGACAACCTTCCTGTTACTAAGCGGCCCCTGGGGATTTGCTCGTCGTCAGGTTGGCATCTCAGTGACAAGGCAATTGTAATTAGAATGAATAAAATGAGAGATGTGCCAACTCGCTGCTTATAATTCAGACTGTGACATTAAAGAAACATTGCAGTTTTATTATTTTTTTTAATTTTTTAAGGAGTTACAAACAGCTAGTAGGTCTTTGCCTACTGGGATGCCTTCTATAAAACTCAGAACTGTCTTGCTAAAGAAAGAAAATATGATGTGCTTGTTGTACTCCAGATGGTTATATCTTACCTTTTGGGATTTTAGACTGTCTTTGGAAATTGTCTTATTTTTTCATGCTTGTGCTTGCAATGTACTGGCAATAAAGATTTTAGGTAAAGAGGAGATGTAGAAGAAGATTCCTGCTATATTGCCTCTAAGCTCATTGCTGCTGAAGAAGAGTTACATTTGGGCTGTGGTAATAAAAGTTATAGCCACTTGAATATGATGAGGGTTATGCCAAGGCATGTATAGGGGTTGGTAATAGAACCTGATTGACTTTTGAACTATGTGTGCCTTGACTTAGCATAGAACTTGAACAAAATCCAAAAACATTGTGCCTGCACATTTTGATTTCTCTTCTGTTTCTGTTGAAGACTGGGGAATTACTTGTAAATCTGAAGACTCCAGAGGTGATTTATCAATTATAATCTTGGGGACACTTGCAATATTAAAATTATAAAAGCCATTAAGCTGAAATGTTTAGCTACTCTGTTTTTGTGTCCAATCTGAACTCTTCAGAGAGACAGTGAAGAATTCCTCATTCTCTTTCTTATATCACATTTAGAGATAAAATATACTGTTTTGCCCTCTGCAAAATAATTTTCCCATTTATCCTAATTGTACTGTGACTTTCCTTTTTCTCCTGGTCCATCTATGCCATGTTCTTGTACAGCTCTGTTCTGGTGTGTGTGTAAGTTCACCTCCTCTCTTCTTTGACATATTCCAATAATCTTTTTTTAAATATATTTTTATTGATTTCAGAGAGGAAGGGAGAGGGAGAGAGAGATAGAAACATCAACGATGAGAATCATTTGTTGGCTGCCTCCTGCACGCCCCCTACTGGGGATCGAGCCCGCAACTTGGACATATGCCCTTGACCAGAATTGAACCTGGGACCCTTCAGTCCACAGGCCAACGCTCTATGCACTGAGCCAAACTGGCAAGGGCTCCAATAATCTTTAAAAACAACTCAGGCACTACCATTCCATTCGAAATATGTTCTAGTATTTAACCAAAGAAGAAATGTTGATTAGCTGGTTGGAGGCATAAGTCTAGAATTCAGGAGAAAAGTATGGGCTGGGAAAACAAGTTATCAGCACATGGATGATATTTGAAATAATGAAATTGGATAAGCTCACCAGACTGAAATAGGCTCTCACTCAAACCTGTAATTCCTCTATTTCTTGTCTAGACTAGGGCTTCTCAATCACTTTAAACCCATCATCACATTTAAGGATACACAATTATGTGACACACCAGTTGTTTTGGTTTAAGTGATGCAAGGGAATTTGATTTTTCCTCTAATGGTATCAATCAATATTATGACTGAACACAAGGGTGACTGAGTACTAATATGGGTCCGTTTGATGCAGTAGCAGTTTTGGTCATCATTTCCCTATATGAGAGAACACTCTCTAGTCAACCACTTTTTGTATTGGCCCTCAGCATAGATAGTTATTTGTAGTCATTTTCAATCACTCTATTGAAAGGTACCTTAAACCTGGACAGTGTGGCTAAGTGGTTGAGTGTGGACCTATGAACCAGGAGGTCATGGTTCCATTCCAGGTCAGGGTACAGGCCCAGGTTGTGGGCTGGATCCCCAGTAGGAGGCTTGCAGGAGGCAGCCAATTGGTAACTCTCATCATTTTTCTCTCCCTCTCCCTTCTCCTCTCTGAAAATAATAAAAACATATGTGGAAGGTACCTTCATGTTACAACATTTTTATTTCAGGCAGTAAGTCAATCATCTGCCATACAGATTCAAAGTCATTTGCTTTCAGCTGTAATAACACAGGCTTCATCAATGTTATGTTGTTTTAGAAAATTAAGGTTACTTCTTTATACAAAGCAAAAAAAATAGTATTTATGTTAAAGTTGGGGGAAGAAGTTGTTTTTTTAAGTAATTAAGCTCTTTGACTTTTTAAATCAGTAACTATGAATAGTTTCCCACTTTCTTGCTGTCTCAAATTCATCTTCATGAACAAAAATCATGGTTGTAGGTTGTCCAACTCTGTATGCCTGTCCCTCTGGTAATGGTCCTGTATTCTGAATTCTGCAACACTTTCATTTCATTTTAGTAGTTCTTTCACTTTCCTTTTCTGTCTGTTGACACCAGTCACTTCTCACCTTTAGCAATATATCTTCTCTGCTAATCTGCTACCATATTCTATACACAACTGTCCAAATAAGGGTACATATGTCTCTTCCTACAGCAGATGAACAGCATGGCAATTGTTCCTTTTGCTTCTAAGAATGTGTGCTTTGAAAAAAAATCCCCTCCTATAGCTTTTTCTTCAAAAATGGCAACAAAGAAATGCTAAGGTTGTTAAATCACCTACTGGTATGTGGACCACTGATTTAACTGGCATAAACATAAGCCTTCATACTTTGCAAAGGATTTTTGTATATGATAGCATGTGATATCCAAAACAACTGAGATGCAAAAAATGAAATTCATTCTGAAAAACAAGTTCCAATTCCTAATGGCGTCAATTAAAAAGGTGTCCTAAATATTTATATTTTCATGGACAGTAAACTTTTGCTTCTGCATAAACAATAAAGTTCTCTACATATAATGGTTATCTTTGAGGTAAAATTTCCCAATGATATTTTAAGAAGTATTTCAGTGTACATATGGCATGGATTTTATCTCCCTCTTTCTTAGCATTGTTTCACCCAAACGTGTATTTTTTATCTATTATATAGGATAGTAATACCTATCAAACATGCTGCAGTGAGTGAGAGTAGCCCTCTAAAGTCAAATATTTTCAACTCTACCAGACAGCTGTATAACTTCAGGCACATAATTTATTCTTTAAGCCTCAGTTTCCTAATCTCTCACATAAGGGCAATATGAGTACAGCGTTATAGAGTTGAAATGAATGTTCCATGAGCTAAAGTTGATGAAGCACAAGGTTAGTGCCAGTACCCTTAAAATGCAGTATTAATTAGCCCTAGCAGGTGTTGCTAAGTGGTTTGAGCACTGGCATTAGGACTGAAGGGTCTCCGGTTCAATTCCAGTAAAGTGCATGTATCTGGGTTGCAGACTCAATCACCGGGGTGTGTGCAGAAGGCAACCAATCAATGTGTCTCTGACATTGATATTTATCTCTCTCATCTCTTCCACACTCTCTAAAATTCTTGGAAAAAATATCTTCGAGTGAGGATTAACAGCAACAACAACAAAAATACAGTGTTATTTAGTTGGGTACTTTCATTTTATGCTAAAGAGATCGGGGTTCCAGATAAATTAAGTGACCCTCATCTCTTTCCTACTTTGCTGAGAAATGGGTGCTTTATATTTCTTTAATTATAAGATTTGATAATATTTGATAATATTCTCATTTTAAGGATTGTAATTGAGTCAAAAATGTATATGACTCATCCAAAAATACACAGGTCTTAATTTTCAGACTTATAATTCAAAGTCAATGCTTCATGCACCATTCAAAGTTGACTTGGCTTCACCTACTACCACATGCAGAGTCTTCTATATCATCCCTGCCCAAGGATCTAAGTTGTCAGGACTGTGGAGGGGAAAAATATACAAAAAATGTACTAGGATCATGGATGAGAGGGAGGGAATTTTTACCTCCCCCATTTCTGAAGACAGAGGCTTCAAAATGAATAATATGGTTTTTAGGTACCTGAAGAAAATATAGAGTTCAACATTTAGCCACTGGCAAGAGAAATGTCACATGTCTTCAACCATCAGGCAAAAAAGTTAGAACTGCCTGCTTCCTACATTGTGTACCTTCTCCTACCCTGAATAGATCCTTATCATCTAACAGAATTAGAAACAGTAAGGATAGAGACTATTCAATAAGGACAAATAGAGATTATGATGTTAAAAAAGTTAAATGTTGTCTAAGCAATGTGTTCCCAAATAGAAGCACATAGTGTGACTCTGAACTCAACGTGTCACTCTCACCATCATGGTAGGTAGAGTGATGAGGTCTGGATTCTGAGCCCCCGCTTCAGAGAAATGCATTAAGAGAGGGCAGAGGTAAAGCATATGGCCATGAAGTAGAAAGGAATCCAAACCCTTTTTACAATAAGATCATTTACAACTGTGCTTGCATTTAACTGAGAAAATGGGAAATGGGGAAGGCAATGTCAGATCACATTTCCAAAAGACACGGGTGATGAGACATTGTGATGTGTTTCAATAGAAACTTCAGGTACTTTGGTTTTTAAAATTGCAGAGCAAAATGTGCAGCTGAATTGGAAGGGCTTCATCCTTCCTGATATGTTTTCAATGAGACCCAGTCACACGCTCGGGCTGTAATATGCTAGCCGCCCACTCTTGTCATTTTTTGGCGGTCATAGTTGCCAACCCCATTCACAGAGGAGGAAGAATAAGCAGACGGAATCACTGGGCCGGTTGTGCATCTGAAATTGTATCATTGGGCCCTGGCTCTCTCATACTTCCTATATGGTGCTAACTGGTAAATCACAAGAAAAATAAAGAAATAAGCAAAATGGAGAACAAGACCTCCAACTATTTATATTCTATATAAATCTTGCTTTCCTTCATTATGATTTTTCTCATCAGTATCTCTGAATAGTTGTCATCGTCCCCCCCCCATACCCCCCCTTAAGCAATCTACATGTCAACTTGCAGATGGTTCTAACCTCTACAGTGCCTATTTTCATTGCTCTGAACTTCCGGTGCCTCTGAAGGAGTCTGGCTTATGGCTTTGTTTTGCTCCTCTCCTTCCTTCTCTGTACTAAAAGTTGCTTTTTCCCTCACTCCCTCAGTCCCCTTCTTCACAATGGGGTGTTAGTTTTGAATAGTAGATACCATGTCCTATGATTCCTACCCATTTCCCCAGCAAGATCATCATTTGCTAAATCCAGATGATTTTCTAGTGTTATCAAGATCACCTGGAGAAAAACACCTCCACATACACCTTGCATATGCCTGTCACTGATTGCTCATCATAATCTGAATGCTGGAGTTGGAACATTTGTTACTCAATTAAATATTTAGCATCTAGTGCATACTCTGCCTCACCTGGTATTCTGCTAGATATGAAACTGTTGAAAAAAATGCCCCTGTATTCAAGGAATTTATCTCTTGAGGAGCTAAGACTAGTGCACATAAAAGATCAAAAACGCACATATGAGCTGAATTACAATAACAGTTATGCACATTGTAAAGCTAGTACCTAGTTGTCAAATAAGAGCTACCATATTTTGAATTATGAGTTCAGCAGAGGGAGTTTCACATTTAGTTGAGGTAGGTAGGACACATTTAAAGAGTTAAGTTGAAGATTGACATTATGTTTAAAATTTCAGATGCAATGAATTGATGCCAAGGTTTCAACAAGCTGTCCTCCAGTCACTTTATGTCCTTTGTTACTTTTGTTGCACTTCCGGTTACTTTCATTGGTTGTCTCACTTTTATTTCCAATTGTAGTATTCATTTGGCTGTACTTAAAAAATAGATTGCAAATACTAAAGATTAGTAAAATAAAGTGTTATATCTTTTTATAGACTCAATGCTTCAAAAATAAGGGATTATTATGTTTTCTGTGCTTTAGAATACTGTCCCCTCTTACATCCCACCTGCAACTCTGCCAAGGAGAGAGGTGAGTTGGAGATGTTAAGGTCATATTTCTGGATATAAGGCAATGTAGATGTGTGAGGGAGAAATTGAATGAAAGTAGCAGCATCTCAGTTTCTAAATGAGTAACAACCCTTACAAGATCACAATCCCCAATAAAAGCTTACCCTCCATCTCTCAATTCATTTGCAACAAGTCTTATCCATGGACATATTTTTCTAATTTCATCACAAAAACACACATAATTAGAACAAACATCTACATGAATAAAAGACAAAGATGGTAATTAACGGTACCTTTGCTACGCCCTAAGCCACGCCCACCAGCCAATCAGAGTGACTATATGCAAATTAACCCAACCAAGATGGCGGCCAGCAGCCATGTAGCTGGAGCAAGCAGGAGGCTTGGTTGCCGGGGCGATGGAGGAAGCCAAGCTTCCTGCCTACCCTGAGCTGGCTGTGGCCTCCACTCACAGCAACAAAGTTTCAATTATAGAATACAAATAAATCCCAGATACCTGCTTCCAGCCAGCCTCCACTGGGAGCTTGGGTGGCTGGGGGATGTGGCCAGCCTGAAAACAGCCATCAGCCCCTCACCCAGGCTGGCCACACCCTCATGAGGTGAGGGTCCCCGCTGGGGGGCTTAGCCAGCCTGTAAATGGCCCTCAGCCCCTCACCCAGACTGGCCAGGCATCCCAGCAGGACCTCCAACCCTGAGGGGCTGTAGCCAGCCTGTAAACAGCCATCAGCCCCTCACCCAGACTGGCCAGGCACCCCAGAGGGGACCCTCACCCCAAAGGGGCTATGGCCAGCCTGAAAACAGCCATCAGCCCCTCACCGAGGCTGGCCAGGCACTCCTATATAATAAAAGGGTAATATGCAAATTGACCCTAACAGCAGAACGACTGGGAATGACTGGTCACTATGACACACACTGACCACCAGGGGGCAGACGTTCAATGCAGGAGCTGTCCCCTGGTGGTCAGTGCGCTCCCACAGGGGGAGCTCTGCTCAGCCACAAGCCAGGCTGATGGCTGCCAGTACAGCAGTGGTGGTGGGAGCCTTTCCTGCCTCCTAAGCAGTGCTAAGGATGTCCGACTGCAGCTTAGGCCTGCTCCCTGATGGCAAGTGGACATCCCCTGAGGGCTCCCGGGCTGCCAGAGGAATGTCTGACTGCCAGCTTAGGCCCAATCCCCCAGGGAGCGGGCCTAAACCAGAAGGTGGTCATCCCCCGATGGGTCCCTGACTTCGAGAGGGCACAGGCCAGGCTGAGGGACCCTCCCGAATGCACAAATTTTTGTGCACTGGGCCTCTAGTTATACATAATGTAAAAAATAATAACCAACTTACCTGTGAGGCTGGAGGCCATTAAAGAAAGCATGGCTGCTATCTTTCTTTTTTATGCAAATCAACTAGATCTAATTCACCCTAAAATGCATTTCAGTTTCATTTGGGAAATTCTGAAATCATAGGACCGAAGTCTCTTGCATTTTCTTCATTCATGGAACAAATTACATTATAAAACTAGCCCCCTTCTGGTTCCTGCCAGAGTGGTGGTGGCCAGAAACTAAGGTAGAAAAATCAAACCGGCCACCTCCGTGTGCCCATTGGGCCATGGGGGTCTAAGGACTTATTAGTGATTCCATCACTTCCATCCATCATCCTTCGTGCACCATGGTGTGCACACCCACTGAGAGAACTTTAAAATGGGAAATAAAACTCAAATGAACTCACATTCAATTAATATTAGTCATATTATTAATCCTTGCTGGTGCGGGGCTTATCTGGAGATAATTGACCTTGTCAGCGTTTCAAGCCTGCTGCACTGCTGTAGGACCTCTCACTCCCATCATCCTTAATTAGAATGCAATAAAACAAACAGAAAAGGGGTTTTCTTTTTCCTGCTTAACCAAGGAATGTCCACTTCCCTCCTCCACCCCATTGTCTAGGAGGATGAGGAAATGTGGATATCATGGATGTATAATCTTCTCAATTAATAAAGTGAAACTACTGTCACTGCTCCCAGGGCATGACAAACGCACCTGTCTGCAGAACCAGACGACTGATGTCCCTACGTGCCCAGACGCTTCTTTCTTTTTCTGTGTTTTGAAAAAAAGCATGATTTTAATTGTTCTGTGAAAGAGGCACGAGTGGGGAGGGGGGAGAATCTAGTCGATTCCCTCCCATATAAGAGGTGATGGTTTGTGACACTGATCAACTTGCTATCAGGCTTGATATCATTTCTCCTTTTCAAATTTTTTAAAAGTCAATTGTCCTTTCTTATCCTGGGTTCTGGCCTGTCTTTCCTTTTTGCTGCTATTTCCCATTTAACCTGCAGGTCTTGAATTTCTACTTTTTAAATTTTCTCATCCCATGATTTGTTCGACGACCACGTAATTCAGTGTGGAGTAGTGAATTTCATGTATCAAAATGGGTATTTGCAGAATGACCCATAAGGATATTTTCAGATGAGGAAGTCTATGAGTAATTTTGAGGATGACAAATGTAAATCTTTTGAAGTATATAAACAATAAATTTACCTGCTCAAATTCAGGATCACAAATACATGTCTGTAAACAATGAAATCCAGAGCTGCTTCTGGTGCCTGCTCCTAGGTCTTGCTCTGGACATTTCACCCCAAATAGCAGTTTAAATGCCAAAAGAGACATGGCATCCTGTGCAAAAGACACACACACACACACACACACACACACACACACAGTCTTCCAATATATGAGTGAATCTTTATCTGCAAGTGTGTGGGCATGCTGTTTGTAAAGTAGGATTTCAACAATAGACAAACCCATTCTTGAATTTTGTTTGATCATGTATTTTATTATTTAGTTCCCTAGTCACACACAGAGACTTTCAGCAAAACTTAAAAATAGGTGCCAGGGGAAGTTAGAATAGTCTTAATTCTTCCACATATGTGTATCTCATATTTACTATCTACAGCTATATAATTGAAAGCTCACTGAAAATGCGTAATCCACTTCCTCTGTGTATTAAATGAAAACAAAGAGAGATTATTGAGTAATAACAATTATCATTAAAAGTCTTTTGGTTTTTGTCTTATACACATAGGAATTCCTTTCCTATTATGGGTGGTGTGCAAATAGAATATGTAATTTAACACAATAGATATTTAGTGACTATCCCTTTTGTGGCCAATCCTGTGTTTATTTGTTTCTTTTTGTTTTTTGGGTTGTTTTTTGTTTTTGTTTTTATTCTTTTTGCTGCTCAAATGTGATTGTTTTAGATTAAATAAGCTTAAAGTTGATGTCTTGGATCACAAAGCATGATGAAAGATGGGCAAGGAGAAATGCTTGATCTGTCACAATGAGGTGTTAGGAATTAATTAGGTCAATGTCAGGGACTTGAAAAATAATTAAGTTAGCATAGTTCTCTGAAAGATATAAGGGGGATTATGTAACCTGTTAGACTCAAATCAGCCTACTCCCAACAACCTGGCTGAATCCCGTTGATTTAATCAGCTTATTTATTTATTTATTTGTTTTTAGAATTGTTGTTTTGTCTTCTCATAGTGATGTGAGTTTTCTAGGAGACAACTTTTTATAAATATTCTTTTGTTTATTCAGAAATAGTTATTGTGTGTTCTTTATGTTCCAGACACTTTTGCAAATACTGGGGTTATTTTATGGTCAAAACAAAACTGTGCTCTCCTATAACTTGCATTCTTGTGAAGAGAAAAACAAAATAATAGAAGAAACAAATAATTGCATACCAAGTCCTCAGGCCTCTTTTTTCTACTCCCCTGTTGCTTTCTAGAAGTGGACCAGAGTCTTGCTCATAGGAGTGCTAATTTTCTAACATTCCTTATTGGAGATATTTAAAAATTCAAGCAAATGATGCTATAATTTAGAAAATTCACAAAAAATGATATAAAGGGGAAATCATAAATACATTCTCAGTGCAAAATAAAATATTAAAATATCTGAATGCAACAATAAGGTGATAATTACTAACAACAGTAAAAAAGGGGGAAGAACACTAATATTGGGATGAATTACAATGGAACAGGTTCATACTGGGTTTGCCTATAGACCATAACCAAGTACAAGACATTTTCAGATTTTTCAAACCCCGTTATCATAATAGCATAGATGCAATTCAGAGAAAATTGGAGCCAGGAAAAATTTTCCAGTTCGCCTTATATTATTTTATCAGCCCTGGTTCTTAGAAATACAACTGGCCACTACTGCAGGCCCATGTGTATGCACACGTAAGATTGCTTCACAGGTGGTTCTGGAAGGTTGGTCATGCCTAGTACTGTGGCCATTCTGGTTTTGTTCACCACTTGCTTTACCTACTTGGAATTCATAAAGAGTTACTGCATCCGTGCTACTGAGATAAGTTATTTTTATCACCTTATTATTATTATCAATGATCATGATGTAAAATTATTGAGTGCAAGCAATATGCTACATACTATTAAAGGCAGCATCAGGTGGTCATGGATTTAATAGTGCTACAAAGGCCTTCAGGAATAGGGTCACATAATCTTATTGATTGTCTAAGATGCTCAGAAGTAAAAAAGAGAGAAGGAAATGGTTCCTGCAATTTGATATATGTTGTTAAATATATTTTATTTCAAAATATTTTATTTTTTTGGTAATAAAAAAAATAATGTTGTGCCAGCTGGGTGGCCCAGTTGGTTGGAGCCTCACCCCATACACCAAAAAGGTTGTGGGTTCAATCCCAGTCAGGGCAAATACCCAGGTTGCCAGTTAGATTCCCAGTTGGGGTGCATACAGGAGGCAATCGATCTATGTTTTTCTCTCTTTTTCTCTCTCCCCCCTTCCTTCCTCTCGCTCTAAAATTAATAAACATATTCTTAGGTGAGAATTAAAAATAAAATAAATAATAAAATAAAAACGTAATGCTTGTTGGCAAAATTTGGAAATAGGAATCATGTACAATTATGTTACCAAAATAAAGCTAATACTTGCATGCAATTACCTTTAAATAATGTAAATGCATGCATACATGTTCACATAAATATAAATCAAGACTGATTGCCCTAACTGGTTTGGCTCAGTGGATAGACCATCCTTCTATAGACCGAAGGATCCTGGGTTTGATTCCAGTCAAGTGCACGTACTTTGGTTGCAGGTATCTCCTCGGCCTGGGCCATTGTGGGGACTCCTGCAGGAGGCAACCAATCGATGTGTTTCTCTCACATAGATGTTTCTCTCTGTCTTTCTCTTTCTCTAAAAATCAATGGAAAAAATATCCTTGGATGAGGATTAAGAAAAAAGACTGGATAGTCCTACATTTATAATTTTATATGTTATTTTATTTTTTCTCACTATTGTATTGTGAGCTTTTTCAATAGCATTAATTATTCTCTGAAAACATGATATTAATAAGAGCATGATCATGTATCAAAATGCAAATAATTAAACTCTTTTTATTAGATATTGAAGTTGTTCCCAAATTGTATGCTAGCATATATAAATCTCAAATAACCATTCTAATCTATCACAGCTTCCCTTTAGATCTTCTGTATCTGGGTTAAATTTTTAGAAGTGAACTAATACATTGGCAGCTTTCTGCTCTAAGGCAATCTATGCTTGTACCCTCCAGTGGGATATGAGATTGACTGTTTCCCCATAGCCTCACTAGGAGTGAGTCATAGAACTTAAAAGCTAGGAAAAACTTGAATTCTGGTAGCAGCCCTTTCATTTTACTGACTCAACCAATGAGAAGTAGGAGGCTTATTGAGGTTACACTAATCCAAGGTCCATAAAGTGTGCCTTGGAGAATTTATTCATTTATGCCTCAGTTTTGTGATTATTAATGCAGAGATTGTTTTGAGAACTAAATAAAAAAATAAAAGTTATCAGCATTTAAGTGCTTTAAGAATCAAAATACTAATAGTGAGTGAATGTGATATGATATGAAAGTCTTAGATATTATTACTTAGGAGGTGAGACAAAATAATGTCTATTATAATGTCTGGAAAGTAAGGCTGAAACACTAAACTCTACGTTTATTTTTATTTTATTTTTTAAATATGTTTTTATTGATTTCAAAGAGGAAGGGAGAGAGAGAGATAAATAGAAACATCAATGGTGAGAGAGAGAGAATCATTGATAGGCTGCCTCCTGCATGCCCGCTACTGGGGAGTGAGCTTGCAACCCAGGCATGTGCCCTTGACCATAATTGAACCCAGGATATTTCAGTCCGCAGGCTGATGCTCTATCCACTGAGCAAAACCGGCTAGGGCTACACTCTATGTTTAAATACTTTTCCACTTTGAAGATGTTTTCTCCAGATGACTTTGTAATTCTGGGTCTTGGCCTTTGTAACCAGTCTAAAATGAGTCTTACAGATGAAATGCAAGGATGTACCATGGGAAAGACAAGAGTAAAGCATCCATGGACACCTTCCATGGCCAATTCAACTTCCCTTCCTCTCTGCTCT
Source organism: Myotis lucifugus (assembly GCF_000147115.1). Taxonomy (NCBI): domain Eukaryota; kingdom Metazoa; phylum Chordata; class Mammalia; order Chiroptera; family Vespertilionidae; genus Myotis; species Myotis lucifugus. The sequence goes on from NW_005871064.1 coordinate 7,940,252, forward strand.
TTCATTTTTATTTTTAATATGTATTTATTGATTTTAGAAATAGGGAGAAGGCTAGAGAGATAGAAACAATGTGGAGAAACATCATTGATCCATCCACTGCTCTTATATGCACCCTACTGGTGATTGAGTCTACAACCTGGGTATGTGCCCTGACTTGGAATCAAACCATGACCTTTTGGTTCCTAGGTTGATGTTCAACCACTGAGTCACACCGGCTGGGCTGCTCTTTCAATTTTCACTGTCCTTTTTTTTTTTTTGTACTAGGGGCCTGGTGCACAAAAATTTGTGCACTTGGGGGGGTCCCTCAGCCCAGCCTGTGCCCTCTCGCAGTCTGGGACCCTCGGGGGATGTCCACCTGCTAGCTTAGGCCCGCTCCTCGGGGTATCGGGCCTAAGCTGGCAGTCAGACATCCCTCTGGCAGCCCAGGAGCCCTCAGGGGATGTCCACTTGCCAGCGGGAACCAGGACTAAGCTGCAGTCGGACATCCTTAGTGCTGCTGAGGAGGCGGGAGAGGCTTCCACCATCACTGCTGTGCTGGCAGCCGTCAGCCTGGCTTGTGGCTGAGCCGAGCTCCCCCTGTGGGAGCGCACTGACCACCAGGGGGCAGCTCCTGCATTGAGCGTCTGCCCCCTGGTGGTCAGTGTGTGTCATAGTGACAAGTCATTCCCAGTCGTTCTGCTGTTAGGGTCATTTTGCATATTACCCTTTTATTATATGCCTGGTGCATGGGTGGGGGCTGGCTGGTTTGCCCTGAAGGGTGTCCCGGATCAGGGTGAAAGTCCCCCCTGGGGTGCCTGACCAGCCTGGGTAAGGGGCTGAGGGCCATTTTCAAACAGGCCACACCCCCTTCAGGGAGGGGGGGTCCTGCTGGGGTGCCTGGCCAGCCTGGGTGAGTAGCTGATGGCTGTTTGCAGGCTGGCCACAGCCCCTTCAGGGTGGCGGTCCCTGCTGGGGTGGTAGGCCAGCCTGGGTGAGGAACTGAGGGCTGTTTGCAGGATAGTCAAGCCCCCCAGCAGGGACCCTCAACCCTTGAGGGTGTGGCCAGCATGGGTGAGGGGCTGATGGCTGTTTGCAGGCTGGCCACAGCCCCTTCAGGGTGGGGGGTCCCCGCTGGGGTGCCTGGCCAGCCTGAGTGAGGGTCTGATGGCTGTTTTCAGGATGGCCATGGCCCTGAGCCACCCAAGCTCCCAGTGGAGGCTGGCTGGAAGCAGGTATCTGGGATTTATTAATCTTCTATAATTGAAACTTTGTTGCCTTTAGTGGAGGCCACAGCCGGCCAGGGCAGGCGGGAAACTTTGCTTCCTCCACCGCTGGTCCAACCAAGCCTCCTGCTTGCTCCAGCTCAGTGGCTGCTGGCCGCCATCTTGGTTGGGTTAATTTGCATATAATTTGCCCCTCCCCTTCCCTCTCTCCACCTGCTGGGGCGCGGATGCTGGGCATCCCTGGAGGCGGACTCTGCGAGCCCAGAGAGCTTTCCTCACCATAGATTCCAGCCTGAGGCCCCTCCCCTCCCCTCCCTCCACCCGGCTGGGGCACGAACCCTGAACATCCCTGGAGGCGGATTCCGCGAGCCCAGCTTTCTTCCCTGCGGGCTCAGACCCAAGACCCCTGCCCTCCCTTTCCTCTGCCCAGCTGGTGAGCAGATGTTGGGCTTGTGTCGCTGCAAGCCCAGCATTCCTCACTGCAGACTCCAGCCGAGGCCCCTCCTTTCCCCTCCCTCCACCCGACCAGGGCGCAGACTCTGGCCCGAGGCCCTTCCCCTCCCCTCCTTAGGCCCGGACGCTAGGCTCAGGTCACTGCGAGCCCAGGGTCCCTTGCTGCGGACTCCGGCCTGAGGCTCCTCCTCTTCCCTTCTCCACACAGCCAAGCCAGATGCTGAACTCATGTTGCCCGGCTTCTGGGTCTTCAGGGGCCAGCCTGCCCTGGATGGCGTTACGCTGGCGGTGCGTGCTGTCCCGTCCTGCCTGTAGTATGAAAATTAGCCGCCATCTTTGTTGGCGGTTAATTTGCATATTGTGCTGATTAGCCAATGGGAGGTGTAGCAAAGATACGGTCAATTACCATCTTTGTCTATTATTAGATAGGATGGTCTAATTCTGTGTACTGGCTGCTGCATAAACATCATCATCATTATTATTACTGTTGTTATTGTTTTATTTTACATTGTTTTCTCGGTATCTCTCAAAAGCAGAACCATTTCCCCCAAATCATGGTTAAGTTATTTGCTCAAATTTAGTCATTTTATGTGTCCAGAAAAGTAATAAATTCTGTCTCAAAGGCACTCTCTAAAGTAAATCTAAATGATGAGAATGGAAGTCTATGTAATCCATAAAGATATGATTCTTCCCTACTCTCCAGGACACACACACACTTTAGCTCAGGTCGCTGGCTAAATCTATGATTTGAGTATCAAATTTGAGACAGATTTGCAAGTCTCAGTGCTCCCAGAATATTATCCTCTTTCCTAGAATTGCTTCTCTGAGCTGTCTTACCTAAACCTTTCTCACAGCAGTGCCCCATGGTTCAGGCCTTTGCTGATTGTTCACCTTATAAATATTCTTGTATAGGCTCATTCTCCCATTGTCTTAACATCCTTCTTATTGTCTGGATAAAATTGATTAAATTAATGATATATTTGCATTATAATACCTAATAACATATTTGCATTTTAATAAGAACCATCAATGTCTCAACTAAAGGGGATGTCTACTGCCAGGCATTTGATAATTTTGGCATACTAGTAGAAGAGATACGTTTGAATAGAGAATCATCTTACTGCTCTCAAATTATAAACACACCTGATTAAGCATGTGTTGCATAGAGCCATAAAGAAACAAAAATCAAGTTAGGATCTCTTAGAGACTTCTGGATCTATTCAGTATATGCTTAATAAGGGAGAATATTGTATTCTACCCTTACTGGCCACATGTACAGCAGACAGAGATACCAGACGCTGGTGATTTCACTCAGAGTGAAAGAGCATGGCCTTCCCAACATCTCAAAATGAAAAGATTCAGATTTTTGAAAATTAAGTTTCAAAAAACTACCTCTGTATGATTCATATTATTGCAGCCCTGTTATGGACAGTCTGAGGGCTTAGAGCCATTTTTATTATGAAAATCCCCAAGGACTTTTTAGAATACTTAGATAAAAAAATAATTTTGAAAATATGAAGCAATTTTTTGAGTAAAGAATACTTTCTTTTATCCTTTTATCTACCTTCTCTTAGCACTGATATTTAAGTATTCTTAAATGCAGTCTTTCACAATCTTAAAAAAATACAAATTATATTTCACTGTGGTTCAATGGAATGAAATTGTCTGGATTCACTTCATATCCCCTTGGTTTTATTTTGCTTGTTCCATCTTAAGGTACAGATATAATGAGATGATAATTATCTACTGAATGGTGAGTGATAGATAACCAAATATAGAAAAAATGCAACAAAGCAGGTAACGGATCTGTATAGTAATGTGTAATCTCACACTGAACATGGAAATTATATTGTTGTGCTGTCAAAATACATTCAGTTCAAATACTATCCTCAGGAACTATACAATCATACATAAAAGCAAATTGGAGTATATTAATAATCTTAAAGCTTATTTCCACATATTCCTTTCTATGTGACATATAGACAAATAAAAGAATGTATGGAAACTCACCATGGAGTCATCCCTGAACATGACAACTCAGGTTGATCTCCATCCACTATGACACTCTGGAGTATTCCATGCTTGCATTGCTTAGCTTTCTCATGGAGAAATGAGTTACAGCATCGCTTATGCATTTCCACAGGGCCTAGAACAGAGCTGGAAATAGAGTCACTATTCAGTCATTTCTTAACTTATATTTCAGTCTCCTGATACTTTCAACTACAAATAGTCCTTTCTTGGGGTTATAAAGAACTCAATTAAATTGGGCCACTGGGAAGTTGGAGTTTTCATCTAAAAAATATACAGCGTACATTAGAGACAGAGCTGAATAACTAGTTAATATTTCTTTTTTCCCCATCATTTATTAATTCCCTTTGGCCAAATAACCAAATTCTCCAATATTCTTCCTCTCAAAAGACAAGAAAAGTAGTTCATGGGCTCCTGAACAGGATGACTTTGGAAAGCATATACTTCAATGATTCATAAATATAAACTCCCTAGATCATGTGTTTAGAGGGATGCCATCATAAGCCTTACCCCCATATAATGCTGGCCCCAATCAAATCATAATACTAAAAAAAACAACTATTTTTTCACTATTTGTAATTTAAAATATCTAATCATTATGACATTTTTATCAGAAAAGGGCCATGAATCATTAAGAAATATACTAGCAATAATACATTCATCATATCATTTTAAAAAGAAAATAAACTTTTGTGGATAAATAGGTTTTGAAATAAATCTGAGTAGACAAGAAAACCTTCATTAAGGAGAAAAATAAGGTCAGGGAGAATAGGAAATCTGTAGGATATTCAGCTTGATAATATCATTGTTGAATACTCTGATACACAGTAAGTACCAAATATTTGTTGACTAAATAGATAAGTAAGTTACCCACATTAAAGCATCAATGTATTAGATGTACAGAGACTGGTTCAATCAACAGGGAAAATAAGCTATGAAATAGAAGGAGACTTGACTTGGGATGGTGAACACACAATACAAAATTTAGGTGATGTATTATAGAATCGTATACTTTTTTTTCTCTTTTAAAAAGAAAGAAAAAATACTCTGGTTTCTCTTTAGATTTCATAAATCTTTCATACTTTAAAAGGAAAGAAGAAATAGGAAATGGAGGATTTTCCTTCAAATTTTAGTGACTTAATAATTGTACCTGGAGTTAGAACTGTTTTAAATAATGCTTAAAACAGAGAGGTTCTTGTATTATCTGTGAACTTATTTTTTTACAAGTTCACATTTTGTTCTATTAGCATGAGTTAATGAAAACTCTATCTGGAGTCCCTAATATTAAATTTTATTGTGTGGAGTATTTGCAAATTCATTTCTTTGTATTGTTATGCATATACTCTTCCTATGGTCATAGCCAGTTTCATTGTGTTCCAGGAAACACAGCCCAGGAAAGAAAACCATTTGGCTATGAAAGTAAAAAACAAAATAATATAACCAAATTTGCTAGAGAACATGAAAATGTTTGAATAATGGAATTTTAAGTAGGTAACTCAAATTGAAACATTCCTGTGTTCTTTTCCTTTGATGTGTAAATGCATTTAATGCAGTGGAAATCAATATGTGTGTTTTCTTTGTTCCTTTTCACTCAGGTCTACTTCTGATAACAGGATATGCACTGGTGCCCCTGGGTATGAGTGTGTCCTCTGTAGAGCAAACCTGAGGGTACAGAGCTGTAGGACACAGACTTCCAAAGAGCCCTGGCAGGCTGGTGCCTCCTCTTTCATGGAGACCCTATTAGTGATGACAAATCTGGATAAACACTTTAGTCAGTGGCCTTTGGATTTAAAAAGAAAAGTATTTGGAATTTTATGCAATTATATTGTCAGGGGAATTGATTTTTAGATTTCACTAGGTAAAGTCAGTATTGTATATCTTCTGGAACTATATTAGTATATTTGGTTGATTTTATTCCAACTTCTCTTGCATTTTTGTTTTGTTTATTTTTTGTTCATTTTAAATATATTTTTATTGATTTCAGAGAGGAAGAAAGAGGGAGAGATAGAAACATCAGTGATTAGAGAGAATCATTGATTGGCTGATGCATGCCCCACACTGGGGATCCAGCCCACAAACCATGCTTGTGCCCTGACCGTGAATCGAACCATGACCTCCTGGTTCATAGGTCGATGCTCAACCACTGAGCCATGCCAGCTGGGCCAACATCTCTTGTTTTAAAACTCTCTCAACTGAAATGAATTCCAACAATTCTTTATTTGATTTAATCCAATATTTTTTAACTGGAGTGATTTCCCCTCATTCCCGTGAGGACATTTGGCAATGTCTGAAGACATTTTTTATTGCCACATCTTGGGGAGGATTGAAAATGGAGAGAAAGTGGGTAGAAGCCAGGGATGGTTAAAATCTTCTTTGAAGAATGAGCAGGACAGCATCTCCTCACCCAACAAAGATTTCTCAAGTCCAAAATGTCAATAGTATTACAGTTTAGAAACTGTCTGCCCAAGTTACAGCATCAAGGAAACTTTTTTTTCTTTTTTTTAATTTCTGGTCACTTGAGTCTTCATTTATCTTCTCATTTAATCTTGAAGCAAATATTCTTTGGGTAACTATTAGGAGCCAGGCACTAAACTAAGGGATAAAAGTGTGTGTGTGTGTGTGTGTGTGTGTGAGAGAGAGAGAGAGAGAGAGAGAGAGAGAGAGAGAGAGAGAGAGAACCATTGTCTTATTTCCTTCATGGAGCTTCTAGATAAGTGTACTGCTGAGCACAATATGCCTGTAGCTCCCCATTGAATACTTGACTCCAGTCTTTCATAGACTCTCTGTGTACTCCTCTAGCAGTTGTAGGATCTTATCCTATCCTTCCCTGCTACCACCCCTCCCCATTCTCATGTGACTTTGCATATATACCTGTCAGCCCCACCGATTCAAGCCTTTTTTGTGGAAAAAAATGACCTTTGCGTTGATTGATACTTATTTTAAACAGCTTTAGCATTTATGATCCCTAGTATGCATTTCTTACTTCTCTTGTATTCTTGTATGCATGTAAATTTTATCTCACCAATTAGATTGTAAGCTTCTGAAAACAGCAGTCAAGATTTATGATTTTTTGTAACCCTTAAATTAACTGACATTTTGTTTTGAATAGCTTAGAGGGTTTATTACTTTTATAAAAATAATTATAGCTGTAATTTATTGAGAACTTACTAAGTCCAAACTGTGCTAAAGTTTTTTATACACTGTGCTACTTAATCATTGTGGCAATATTGTGAGATACTACTCATGCATATCCCATTTAACAGATGGGGAAATTGAAACACAGAGAAGTACATAATTTCTTCAATATGACTTTGATAGTACAGGGATGTGAATTCAGCTCTGTCTAATCACAAAGTCAAAGTTATAAATATGATGCTACGTTTAATAACAGCCACAGCAGTGATTGCTGTTATGGTAGGCTGATAATTGCTTCGAAGATGTCAGAACCTAATATCTGCAACCTCGAAATGTTACCTTATTTGGAAAAAGGATCTTTGCATATGTGGCTGAGTGAAAGATTTTGAGATGAAGAGATTCATATTGTATCCTCTGGGTGTTCCCTAAGAGCAATCACACATGCCCTTATAAGAAATAGGAAGAGACAGAAGGGTAGGCAATGCGATTACAGAGTTAGAGCTTGGAGTTAGGCAGTCACAAACCATGGAATACCAGCAGCCACCAAAAGCTGGAAGAGGCAAGGAAATAGCTCTCTTTTAGAAACTCCAGAGAAAGTGTGGTTCTGCTGACATTCTGATGTTGTTGTACCAGTGGTATTGATTTCAGGTTCCAGCCTCCAGAACAGTGAGATTTTTTTTTCTCTTGTTTTAAGCCACCAACTTTTTTGCTTACTTGTTGCAACAGTCACAGAAAACAAATACATCTGTCATCTGTTATGTCCCTGCTTTGTGTCAATCTAACAAGATCTTAAGAATGCCTGAGTTTAAAACCCACAGTGCAGTTTCTCATGAGATCTAGAAAAGTCCATAAAATCCATGTTGCTACATTCTTTTCATATGAAAAGTTAGTTATGCCTCCTAAATACTATTAACATTCAAAACTGTAATGAATTTTTGTGATTTTGACCCAAACTGTTGACAATTGCTTGGAAACAGAATCTCAACGAATTAAGATAATGCTCCAGAGAATGGTGGTTTTTCACCTTGCTTTATGCTTTATAACCTCAAAGGAGGAGATACAAGTGGGTTACATGAAATCCATTGGGGATATATTAGGGAGGTGGGAGAAAGCAAAGCTGGGGGAGAACCTCTGGGATGGAATAAAAATTAAAATGATAAACACATGCTTTTTTTACATAGGTGGGTACAGGTACAGGATAGTTAGCAATCAACAATTAACATGATAACAATAACGATGAAGGAATTTGTGGTCTCTGCCCTGGCACATTGGTTATACTTTGGGGGATCCAGAAAAAGGCAAGTTACAAGTTACCCTGACATTCCAATGATGTTATCATAGATGCAAAAGGCTACAGACAGGCTTAGTTAAGATAAAGATTGACTCTTGTCAGGGAAGATACTGGCCTAGGACATACTATCCACCATAGACTGCTTTTTAATTAAAAATTCTTAATTTCAGACCATCATTTGTCATTATTTTGGGTCTCGAGTTTGCAAAGCCGCCACACAGGTCTTTCCTGAGATAGTCAGCTTAGCATGTGGCCTCTTTTTGTCCACACTACCCATTTTTCTTTTCATCCATTAATATTTATTTCTTTTTTAAAAAAAAAATCTTTACTGTTGAAAGTATTACAGATGTCCCCTCCCCCCCCATTGACCCCTTCTAGCATGTCCTGCCCCCTGCCTCAGACCTTCACCACACTATTATCTGTGTCCATGGATTATGCATATATTCATGCAAGTTTTTCCCAGCCACCCTCCCATCTTCGCCTTCCCTCTGTGATTTGACAGTCTGTTCCATGCTTCTATGTCTCTGGATCTACATTGTTCATCAGTTTATTTTGTTCATTAGATTCTACATATGAGTGAGATCAGCCGCAGGCACCTGGGACCTGGGCAGTGCCACCCGGCTTTTGTTAGGAAGGATGTCCAGATTATCCAGTCTAATTAGAATATTACCCTTTCATTATTATAGATACTGTGTAATTAATTAGCATGATCTATACAGGCAACAATTGGAGTAACTTTCAGAGGAAAATCACTACAGATCCTTTCCCCAACTGGAATTCTAAATGGAAGGTCTCCAAACAGCAAAATCCCAATTGCATGGCTAATTATGTATATATCCACCTATTCTGAGAATCATGTGGTTTCTAGAAATGATTTCACTCTGAAGTCAGCTCTTCATTAAGTGATTGCCAACTCCACTTCAGGACCTTGAACTCCCCTTATGCCCAATATGTAAAGTCACAAACCTTAAAGAAGACTCTCAAAATTTGAAATTTTAATGTAAGTAAATGCAAGCAACATATTATCTCAGTAATAGCACAGAAAATTAGAATTAGAAGTAGGAATATAGAATTAAAAGTAGGAATCCTCAGCTGAGCTGATTCTTACTGATAAAGAGAATTTACCAAGAGTCATTGTATCATGCTCATAATGAAAGCCACAAAGTGGTACACCTTAAGAGAAAAAGGTTTTAACAGACCAGCTAGAGTCTTTTAAAAAATATTCTCTGTAACAAAAAGAGTAAAGTAGGAGATACACTTCAGTGAGATCTTCAAGAAACCAGTGAGAATCTCAATAGTATTTTTCTGAATAGGAACCACTGGTCTCTCACACTGGTGTTTACCCCACTGTTTAGGCATGAAAGCCACCTTTCTGAAGTAGCCATGAGGAGAAATAGAGATGGCAGATGCCAGGCAGAGCACAAAGGAACAACAGAAACCCCTTTAAAGAATAAAAACTCTCCATTGACTAGCTAAAAGAGGGAGGAGTGTCAAGCCAGTAGAAAGAGCAGGAGATGTGTGCCTATGTGGTGAAAATAGTCAAGTGGTTTCCATCCACTTCAACTATTTCTCGCTTCTTCATCCCCCTTGGATTCTGTTGCTGCTATAATTGTAACCTATACTGTTTTACACCCTTTCTCTCCAAGACTATTGATCTTGGCAAATTTTTTTTTTGCCTATTTGGCCCAATGTGATGTGACGTGAGTTTTTATAGCTATTATATAAGTTTAGACAGATTTTTGTCTTGATTCTAATATTAGTCATATCCTCAAGACTAGACATCATTCATTTATCCATCCATAGAAAATTACTTATTATAAGATGACTGTCATAATTGTACTAAAGGTATAATAAGTCACTCAGAGATTACAGAGTCAATTGGAGGAGAGGAAAACAAAGATTGATAATTTTAATAAAATAGGATAAAGTTGAGAGGTTTTGTTGTTGTTTTTTAAAATATACCTGGATCTATGTATAATTTCTTAATTAAAATTTATCAGTCCATTGTTGCTTTATTTTAATGAGATGCAAAACTTCTTATATCAAAAGAAAGGCTAAAAATTGGAATGTGAAATAGAGTGGATTTTGTGATAACATGAGAAAGACTAAAAGAAGTAAGAGACTGGAATATGGAATATTTAGTAGAGTATAAATGAGGTATAATTGACACATCATGAAATGTACATATTTCAAGTACACAGTTTATTGAGTTTTGACAAACATATGCATCTGTGAAACCATCACCATAATCAAAATTGTGAATATATTCATCATTCCAAAAAGATTCCTTTCACCCTATTATAATGCCTTCCTCCTAATCATCTCCAGGAAACCACTGGTCTATTTTCTTTTAGGATAGATTAGTTTGCATTTACTTGATCATTTTTAACAAACATATAGTATATATTCAAAATAGCGTATCTCTTTTAACACATTGCGTACCGCATAGAAATCTCTAAGACATATGCCAGGGACCGCACGTTTTTGGGCAAACTGCACGTTATTTAAATCATCATAATGCACTTTAGGTGTTGTTTTTCAATAATTATAACTTTTTATTTACAAAAACAATTAAACAATTAAACAATCAAAGTTCCTAGTACTTTTTTAACATATGGTACTGCGTAAAACATTTTCCTCTATGAAGAGGGACCAAACAAAATTTACATAAGTATCTAGATTCGCTCCTTTTTCCATGGGCGAAAAATGAGAACACTCGTGAGCGGTCCTTAACAGATGGCACGCAAAACACGAGAAAACTCCTGAGTAGTACGAAATGTGTTAATATGTGTATCAATAGTTCCTAATATTTTGTTTCTGAATAATATTCCATTATCTATACTAATAATAGACAAATATGTAAATTGACCATCCCTCCACAATGCCCATAGCCAATCAGGAGTGAATATGCAAATTAACCCAACAAAGATGGCGGGCCTGTGGGAAATATGCACACATGCAGGCACATAGCAGCCTGGGGTGGGGTGAAATGCCTGCCCCCCTGCCATGTGGCCCGGGCAATGTGGAGGGCATCCCTAGGACCCTGCCTGCTCCAAGCCTGTGGCCAGTGTGCACATGCGCTGGCGCCGATCGGCCGGGGTCCCAGGGACACCACTGGAGTGTCCAGTCTTATCAGCCCGGCCTGGGAGTGACTGGAGTTCCCAGTTATTTTGGTTTCTTCAGCCCCTGGACCTGAAGTGGAAACCAAGAGCGCGGGGAGCACCAGGAATTCTGGGAATCGTAGTTCTGGTGGCAGCCCCTGGACTGGAAGCAGAAGCCCAGAGCTTGGGGAGCACCAGAAATGCTGGGAATCATTGTTCTGGTGCAGATGCGTTACGGGATCTCCTAGACACTAGAGCAAAGTGTGCCTGGAGCAAGTTACTGTTGCGGGTGGGGGATGGAGGGGAAGCAAAGGTGAGAGACATAAGTAAAGTCAGAGTGTCGAGGAAAAATTAAAAGGAAGATATTCTGCAACTTTTAGGAAATCTCCACCAATGGAACGAAGACAAATAAAAAGACCTCTATTAATCTGTGAGCACCAAACCAAACTGGGTTGGGGTCTCAAACAATGCACTCATATGATTGCAAACACAGACAGAAACTCCCAGATTGGAGAGGGCTCCCCTGAGGGCTCCCAGATTGGAGAGGGTGCAGGTCAGGCTGAGGGACCCACCCCCTGTGCACAAATTTCATGCAACAGGCCACTAGTATTCATATAATACAATTTATTTATTCATTTACTTATTCCCAGGTTTTTACTATTACAAGTAGAGCCGCTATGAACATTCCTGTACATATCTTTGTGTAAACATATCATTTTTTCCTCTGTGTGAGGTATAAATACTTAGAAATGAGTAGAATGTTTGGGTAATATTATAGGTGTATATTTAAACTTTTAAGAAACTGCCAAACTATTTTCCAAAGTTATTGATCCAGTCTTCTATATCCTTACCAACACTTGGCATTGATGCTCTTTTACATTTTAAACATTGTAATGAGTATGCAGTGGTATTCCATTATAATTTTAATTTAGTTATCTGTAATGGATAATGATATTTAGCATATTTTCACATATTTATTTGCCATTTTTATATCTTATTTCTCTGTTCAAATAATTTGCCTATTTTTAAAAATTGTTTTTTTTTTTTTTTACTGCTCAGCTTTGAGACTTGTTTGTATGTTTAGGTCACAGTTTCATTATTAGGTACTAGTAACCCAGTGCAAGGATTTATGCACATTGAAAGGAAATTAATTAGAAGGTGGCTTGTAGGGTGGGACTGGGTGAGACTGGCTGGACAAGCCATGGAGCCAACCTTCCATGGTCCTTCTCCAGCCAGCCATACCTGGGGCGGTGCTGTGGCCTGAAGGGCATCTGTGGGGTGAGAGGGGTCCCTCTGGCAGGTGGGCCCCTTGGCCTTGCCCCTGGGGATCAAGCCAAAACTAGGTCTTCGACATCCCCTGAGAGGTCTCTCCTGGGGTGTGAGGACACTCTACAAATTTGCTGTTGTACAGGGTGTGGAATGCAAATGCAAGCGTGCAGTAAACCAGATTCAGGGCCGACAGTGTCCCAGCAACAACATAACCCAAGGCCAAGGGTGGAATCATGGGGCCCTGCTAGGAATTGGGCTTCCTCCTCTTTGGTTTCAGGTTGCATCACCTGAGAAACCACTGCTGCCAAGTCACTGCAGCTCAGCAGCTCCTGCATTGAGCGTCTGCCCTCTGGTGGACAGTGCACATCATAGCGACTGGTCAGAAGGTCAGTCACTTAGCATATTAGCCTTTTATATATATAGATGCTTTATAAATATCTTGTTTTACCCACTGGTAGCTTATTGTTTTATTTTAACTATCTACTTTTATCTTTTGATAAAAAGGAGGTTTTAATGTTGATAAAGTACATTTTCTTTTAAATTCTTAATGGATTATACTCTTAACTATTCAAGAATTCTTTGTCCACCCCAAGGTTACAAAGATTTTTCTCCTTTTTTAATCAATTTTTTAATGGTAAATTTGTGCAATCCCTTTTGAGTTAATTTTAATATATGAATTAAAGTTTAGGTGTTTTTGTTTTGTTTTTGCTTTCTTTGTATATATCTATCTCTGTGTGTGTATAGAAATAAAATGTTCCAGCATGATTTGCTGAAAAACATCCTTTCTCCATTGAATTAGCTTAGCACTTTGATCAAAATCAGTTCCCTATGTTACTACAGTGTACATCTAGTTTTCCCTCTGGACTATTTTCCCCTCTATTCTTCTCACTCTACTCAGTGTTCAGGGAAGTTAACTTCTATTAAATGGATAGACTGCTCTCTCTTATCCTCTGGGTTCTGGTTGATTTGGGATAAAAGGAGGAACCAGTGGAAGACCAGATTGAGGGAGGAAAGATGATTTGGGGTACTTATTCCCAGCTTACTTTTTGTAGGACCACAGATACATAGTAGATGCATTTCTTTTCCAAGTTGCACAGTTCCTATCTGATGTACCTGCTGTGAGAATAGTCTCACTGTCTCTGAGTTTTCTTAATTGTTCCCTTCACTGGCATCTTAAGCAAGGGCTACTAATGGCTACTGTGGCTACTACAGGGAGCTTCACTATCTTTTCTCATTTCTCCTCATCCTGACCACATGTTTATCAATTATCTTTAAAATTTCTTCAATTGCCCCTTGGTGCATGCCCTCTGTATTTTTAAGGGCCCTGATTAAATCAGGTATTAGATAATTTTTTTCTTTGATCCTTCTACTTGCCAGCTCTCAGGTTAACCAGTAAAATATTTCAGAAAAGATAACTTAAAAATTGGGGATTTTAAAATAAATAATACTATTTTACTAATATAAAATCCTAGTTTTAACCCTATTCTATATAATAGAAGGCTAATATGCAAATCGACCGAATGGTGGAACAACTGGTGCTATGATGCGCACTGATCACCAAGGGCAGACGCTCAGCGCAGGAGCTGCCCCTTGGTGGTCAGTGCGCTCCCACAAGGGGAGTGCCGCTCAGCCAGAAGACGGGCTTGCCAGTGGGCTCACGGCTTGGTGAGCACAAAGGCTGTGGTGGAAGCTTCTCCCGCCTCTGCAGCAGCACTAAGGACCCATTCGGGGGATGTCTGCCTGCCAGCTTAGGCTTGATCCCCGTGGGGTCCCAGACTGTGAGAGGGCACAGGTCAGACAGAGGGACTCCCCCCCCCCCAGTGAACAAATGCCATGCACTGGAACCTCTAGTACTTAGATAAACTATTATCAGTGGGGAAAGTGAAAAAAAGTTACATAGAAACTCTCTGTTCTCTTTTGAAATGTCATGTGAGTATTAAATATTTCAAAACAAAAATTAACATAAAAACTCAAAAAGTAAATAATACTCATAGACCATCTTCTCCCATGTGATTACATTAAAATTCACATATTCAAAAACAAAATAACAAGTAGATCTATAGCTGCTACTTGATACTCTAGATACAATTTTACCTTAACTGCATACTAGTTTAAGGAGCCCAGAAGAAGATTCTACAAGTAAATTACATGCTTTTCTTATAACTAAAATATCTAAGTCTCTAAGTCTTATTAATTTCAAAATGGGACTATGTATAGTTTCCTCTGTCTTCATTGCATTTGTATACGATCCTCATTCTCACTTTTTAATCTCATGGCCCTGCACCCTGCCACTTAAATATATAGTTTAGCAAGAACCCACCTCTCTATCCATATATCTCCTTGCCATCCTTCTAGGATCACTTAATGGCCACCTTCAATAAGGTCTCTGGACTAGAGTCCCTCACATTTACTGTTTCAATGGATTCACTTTAGGTTAGAATTGTGTGGAGTCAAAAAGAATCATCTGCTTTACCCATGTGTTTTGTAGACAGCATAAGGCTATTGAGGAAAAATATTATGCCTTTTACTTCTTTTGTAGAACAGCTCTGGGCTTCTGTTGAATTGAATTCAATTCAATTTCTGAATGTAGGCTATGCCGGGGCAGAGTTGCAAACCCAGATTCTTATATCTATTCTTCTACTAAATAACTGTGTGATCTTGGATAACTCATTTTCCAAATTTTTCTCCACAATGAACTCATTAAATAAGATTATCTCCAAGGTCTCTTTTAGCTCTGCAGTGGTGCCTTTTTCACTGTAAACATTAGGCAGTAACAGAGAAGTAGAATTATATGGCATCCTCTATATATGGAATGCCCCTCTTTCCCTGAAATCCTCAGGGAATATTCATCAGTTCCCTCTAAGCTGAAAACTCATAGCTTTGATCTTGAATATTTAGAAGTGTATTATGAATAAATAGCCCCAAACTAGTAAGCATATTGGAAAATCTGGAAACTACTAGTAGCTAAACCTCTCGGGTTTGCAAAATTGGGCAGTAAATTGTATGACAAGGGGTTTTCTCCTGAGATTTCTTGTGCTTGCTGCTTCTGGCAGGTTGGAATTAGAGTGAGAAAAGCCAGTTTCGTGATACCTTGTTACTGCTCTCCCAGGTGGGGTTCAGAAGTGTAGACACAATGACAAAGGTGATGAAAACATAATAACAACAAAAGAAGAATTTAATCAAATTTTATCAGCTCTCCAAGAGCTGGCAGGTCTGGCTCCAATGTGCCTTTATTTACTTGTATATTGCCTTTGTAAAATGGGCTCCCGTCCTGGGGGAGGAGGAGGGAATTCTGTAATTACCAGTTGAAAATGACTCGATCTGTACCAGTAAAGTAAAGTATGTGGCCTAAGTGCAGGCAAAATATAATATTACAGGGGGATTCCATTAACCTCTTTTTGTTAAAATTCTGAATATCGGGTATCAAAACTCTCTATAATCCTTTTTATCCTTCAGCCATGCTCGTTAGTGTCAATTTTGACTAGATTCTCCCGATTCCATCTTTTCCAGCTCCCCTCAGTTAAGCCCATTTGTAACTTTATTCAAGGTCTCATCCTTGTTCCATGACCAGATAAAACAAAAATAGTTCCCTTCCCAGAGCTGTTGTCTTCTGTCCCAGTGGTTAACACAGACCTTTATCAAATACTCACTCCTTGGATGATGTATCTATGCTTTCACCTTGACCAAAGCAAAATAAATAAGGCTTTTGCACTGGCACATGTCTTATTCCTATGCCTTTGTTTGTTTGTTTGTTTGTTTATTTATTTATTTATACTTCCAGAACTGATGTCTAGCACTTAATGCTATTGCCAACTCCACTCAACATTATCTGCCGTCAGCTTGTTCTTTTAAATATCACTGGCACTAGTCCCTCCCTATGTGATCTGTGAACCTGGGGAACATTCCCTGTCACTCACATCTGTATCTCACCTGAAGCCTGGCATAGTTGCCAAATTTAACCTCCAATCCTTTTCTCTCCTGGATG
The DNA here is from genome assembly GCF_000147115.1 of Myotis lucifugus. Lineage (NCBI taxonomy): Eukaryota > Metazoa > Chordata > Mammalia > Chiroptera > Vespertilionidae > Myotis > Myotis lucifugus. The sequence continues at coordinate 7,956,716 of NW_005871064.1, forward strand.
ACAAGTTTTGTTCCAGGACCTAATTAGCATTCTTTTTCCCCCCACTGTTTGTTCTGTGTTGATTCTTATGCCTCATTGTGTTTGGGGCCCAAGAAAGAAATTATAATTATTAGCATTACCATCTATCATGCCCCTATTATAGTTTGTCTTTATTAGGAAGCTATATTTTATGGTTATAGTCATCTCAGTCATTACATTTGTGCAATTGTCAATATGTAACTTAGAACTTTTTAGTACATATTTTATTCTCTGCTTCATGTATGTACTAGTATGCTTTCCAATCAAAACCACAAAGTATTGTGTGCTGGAGTTGTTTTGTCATCTGCTATATCTAACAAGCCATTAGTGCTTAGTAACAACTCCCAGTGTGACTTTTGATATGAAATATTTGAATTATTTAGTGTAACTTATAGATTTCATTTCTAATATATAGAGTTGCATATTTATCTTTAGTTCAGTTTAACAAACATTTGTTGAGCAGCTAACACAGTGCCCTATGCATAGTAAACCTTCAATAATTAGAGAATAATGCTTCCAATATTAGTGACTTCTCTGAACAGTGAATAGAGCCTGAGCAGAGAAGAGCTAGTAAATAACTCCTTAAGCATTGTTTTCTTAATCACAGTTATCTACATTTTGTTATAGAATAGATTGCATTAAAATAAGGCAGAACCCCATTTGAGAAGCCAATACAAGATTTCATTGCCAAAGTTGTCATTCCCTTGAACTTGAGATGATCATAGAAATTTGGGAGTAGGGAATGATCTTTTGTGAGATTCACCCACTATTTTTCATTTCCCTCTGCCCAGTGATGGAACATTTCTTAAGTGTCTCCTCAGTAAGAGGTTTTAATGGATCCAAACTCAGAAGGATTTTGTACAGCCCAATGGTGGAGTGGGTATCAAGGATGTAGTGGTTATTACATTAGGCAGAATAGACACATCGAAAAGCAAGATGTGAAGACTAAACAGCATCCCTTAAAGAAGATATGCCTGTGGTAAATAAATACATGAAAGGATGCTCAATATCATTAGCTATTAAGGAAGTTCAAAAATACACAATGAGACACCATTGCACACACATTAGGCTGGAAAAAAATAGAACAAATTTGGCAATACCAAATACTGGCAATGATATGGAGTTCTCGGAACACTGCCAGTGAGAATGCAAAATGGTACAATCAATTTGGAAAGGGATTTCTTAAAAAGTTAAATATTCCCTTCCATATGACCAGACAATCCAACACCTAAGGACTTACTGAAGAGAAACTAAAACATATGTTCACATAGAAATCTGTACATGAATGTTTTTATTATCTTTATTGATAATTGCCCCAAAGTGGAAATAACACAAATGTCTTTCAACTGATAAATAGATAAATTAACTCCAGTACACCCATACAATGGGATACTACTCATAACAAAAAGAAACAAAGTCATGGATGAATTTCAAAGGCACTCTCTTAAGTTAAAGCCAAACTCCAAAGGCTAAATGTCATATGCTACCATGTATATGCCATTCTGAAAAAAAGTCAAAATTATAGAAACCTAAAACAGTATATTTGTTACCAGTAAACAGATTAGAGAGAGGCGTTGACTACAAAGGGGCCATGTAAGGAAATCTTTCAGGTGAGGGAAGTGTTCTGGATTCTAAATTGGTGGTTGATTCATGGCTACATGTATTTTTTAAATTTCTTTATTGATTCAGGTATTACATATGTGTCCTTATCCCACCATATTCCCCCCCGGCCTCCCCAACTCATGCCCTCACCCCCTGTTGTCTGTGCCCATTAGTTAGGCTTATATGCATGCATACAAGTCCTTTGGTTGATCTTTCTCCCTTACCCCCACCCTCCCCTACCTTTGATCAGACTGTCAAACCCCAGAGGGAAGGTATGGCTACATGGCTTTATGAAAGCTCAGAGAAATATATACTAACAATGTTCGATTTTGCCATGTTTTTTTTTTTAAATATAAGGTTACCACTTTGAATTATTAAGTAAGATTGTGGAAGTACATCAGTGGAAACTCATTGAATTGATGTAGTTTTTGGAATTGGAGACAGGTAATCACAAACTCAAGTAGAGCTTCAGAAGGCCAGTTTTAACAAAATCTGTTATTTTATCAACATTTAAGAAGGAAGGGTTTGTATACAGAGGAAGTCTGTCTATTTTGTGGATCGAGACAAATAACTACTTGAGGATTAGAAGCAAGTTAGAGAAAATGCTCTCCTTGTGCAGAGAATACACAGTATTTCTTACTTTGGGTACTATCTGAGGAACTTTGAACTGAATTTCACTGCTCTCCTGGACACAGAAGAGCTCCTCCATCCTACTTGCATACATATTTCCAAGCTAGTTTGTTTGGTTGCTGTAATGAGAGCATTATTTTATTTGTATGTCCATTTTGTAAATGAGGAAGATGGATCTCAGATGAATGTATTCCACCACCTGGCTGTCATAGACTTACAGAAAATGGAAGTTAAGAAAAGGAATAATATCTTTATTTTAAATAATCTAATTAATAGAATTATTATTTATAATTAAGTATTAAACATGGTATTATTTCTAATTTAGATTTAAAACCATAGTAAAGGAAATGATAACATTGAAATTACTTTTAGTCACAGCCATCTAATTCTGGTATCAATTTCATTCTGCTTTGTGACAGTGACTCCTTGTTTTCAACATACATTTGACTCTTTTACAATACTGTATGTATACTTTTCTACTTTTCTTTTGCTATTTACCAAGGAATTATAGACATGCTTTTTATGTGAAGCAATTCAGTTCATACTTATTGATAGTCTACAATATTTAGGCTTTGAAGATACCATGATCAAAGGCATAATTCTTATACACAAAGGGGTAATGGTAGGAAAAACAGTGCAGTCACATTCATTGTAGGAAGTGTGTTATGACAGAAGAATTCTGAGTGGTGTTGCATAACCAAGAATAGTGTGCAAATACATTTAGAGGATGTTTATATTTGGGCTGCACTATCAGAAGCAGTTCAAAAGGGAAATTGAGATGTGGTCACAGAGGTAGAAAATAATAGAGTGAACTTTCTATCTTTTAATGTTTCATACAATTTAATCGACTTAATGTAGTATAATGTTCTTAGCCCTTTTTTATTGGACATTTGCTTATAAATAATGTGACCACAGATGTTTTTCTGTATATAGCTTTCATCTTATTTTGAATTACCCCCTTAGAATGTGTCCCCAAGTGTATAATTACTGGGTTTTGTGATATAATTCTAACTTATTTTTGAAAAGGCTTATATCCATTTAAAGTGTCATGAGCAATATATAAGTGCACCAGTTTTGCTAATACTCTCTAGCTTTGTGTAATATTATATTTCTTTAAATTTTACTAGTCAAATACTTACATAGAAGTAGAAGTAATTTCTGAAGAAGATATATCTGCCCCCAAAAAAGTATGAAGGAACACAACTCATTTGGGACATAGTGATGCGTATGATATAGCAGAAATATTCAAAATGAAGCATTTTAATCATACAAATCATGAAATTTAGGGCATCATTTTGTAATTTGAAACAAGAAGTAAGCCTTGTTGAAACAATATTGGAAACAATATTGGAAATAAGACCAGTGTTCTTTAATGGAGTTTCATATATATAAATTGGGTTTTTACAAGATCCAGCCCTAGGAAAAAATCACCACTGGTATAGTTTATTTCCACAGATATGTTATGAACATTACATAGCAACCTACTGCTGACCCAAGTCCCTGCTCCTGTGCATTCATTTATCTCTTGGTAACATGGGCAGTGCTTTCAGATGAGCCATGGACCTAATGGGAGAACTTGGAATGAGATTTTTTCCTAGAGTGCGTCCCACCACATTCTTTGTCACTTAGAAGTGTCAGGCAGAAGGGACTCTGACAGGCAGCTCCATCAATGTGAACAGAGAGTTTTAGATCAAGCCCAGGAACATTACTGTCAGAAATTACAACCTCAGCGTTGACATAAATGTTGACAGCACCATTTTCACTGATGGTGGTATCAGAGCAGATTATGATTCACAAAGGACTGTCCAACAAGCAATGATTTAGATGAAATTCCCTGATATAAGTCAAGAGAGAGAAAGGAGAGACACAAAATAGGAAGACTGCAGGTTATATAATTTTATTAAGTCAGAAGCATGCTATGGCAGCAAACATCTCCCTGTTCTGGTAATGTGGGGTTGTTTGTATGTTTCTATAAAAAAGTCATATTAATGGAAATTTAGATTTTCCTCTAACTCTGGCCTATCTTCTAATCCAGTCCTATGAGATACGGTTCTGTGAAATATTTTGAAAGAATGATAATGGGGCAGATGACCAACCATTTTTGGAGACCAGCAAGGTGTTTCAGAAATTAAGACTATGTAGAAAAACAAAATGACATCTTAAAAAAGAAAGGTACATGGAGCCTGTCTGGCATGCCTCAGTGGTTGAGTGTTGACCTATGATCTTGGAAGTCTTGGTTCGATTCCCAGTCAGGGCACATGCCTGGGTTGTGGGCTTGATCCCCAGTGTCGGGTGTGCAGGAGGCAGCCAATCAATGATTCTCTCTCATCATTGATGTTTCTCTCTCTCTCTCTCTCTCTCTCTCTCTCTCTCTCTCTCTCTTTCTCTCTCCCTTCTCTGAGATCAATAAAAACATATTATTAAATAAAGAAAGGTACATGAAGATAGGGACATACTTTCCTTTTCCACATATAGAAATGTTATTAATTCACCAAAGCTCATCCCCAGTAACTCAGTAACTAATTTCTCTAATATTGTGACACTCAGAGATATTATATTAAGCAGCATTGTATAATGTCTTCAATTGTTTTTGACTGCTAAGAGATAATGTTTTGACCTTATTTAAATTTTAAATGCTTTTCTACTATTTTTTCCTTTTAGCACTGAACATATAGTTGGTGGGGGATACATTGAAATATTTAAATGAATATGAATTGAGTTATCTTGTGGGAACCAAGATATATCTGTGAATCATCCAACTTCACTCTTGTACAAATGTGTTTCCTATTCTATTTGTTTTCAGAAAAAAGCACTGTATTTAAATATTTTATACAAAAAAAATTATTTGAGCAACTCATAAATTATGTTTCTAAGCCCCTTAGGCAAATTGTCTAAAGTGCAAAATTAAGTTAAATAAATCCAAATTAAAAGATTTTATTCTAATCTTAGAGGTTTGATCTTGCTTCGGAATGTCATGGTAAATATAGCGAATGACATTCTGGAGACCTTTATGTTTCCACATTACAGTGACCTCTATATTAGTCTTGATGACTCATTTGATATTTATTTTTGAGTGAAACAAATGAATTTTGTGCCTCATTGTTTTCTTCAATGTCCTAGTATGGTAGCTGGAATATAAGAAATACCTAATATATCATCTGGTAAATAATATGTGAATGAATCAATAAGTCAAGGTTGCTTCCTTAAATCTCTTTGGAAGCAGGCATAAAAAAATTGGAAAGAAAAGTATGATGCATGAATGGGAAACTGATAGAGACTGATCTAATATAAGCAGTATTTGCAAGAAAATAAAATGCTCCTACCTGTAACCATCATAAAATCAACTATAAATTGTATATGAATAATTTGTGTAGTATAACTTTGAGGGAGAAACCATAGGACATGATGACCTTCCATCCAATGATAAACTGGAAATACTGAGGAGTGAAAAATCACTATTTTATTTCTTAAACTTTGACATAATAAGTATCACTCTCTAAAGAAAAAGAGTAGTGAAAATGACCTCCTTTTACAAATGGATGTCAGTTCTGCCAGAAGTCTGTGTGGTGTGGTTACCATACCTCAAGTAAGACCATCTCTTAACTTCTTCCTGGAATTTGCCTTCTTGTAAAATGTATGACTCCAAAAGTTCAGTTGAGTTATATTATAAATTCCATGACATTCATTACATCTATTTTTAATAAAATATTTTTTTTCTTTGGGTAGTATGAACATTTTAAAGCCACTGTTCTCAAAACTGCCTGGTACTGGCACAAGAACAAACATATAGATCAATGGAATAGAATAGAGAGCCCAGAAATCAACCCAAACCAATATACTCAATTAATATTTGACAAAGGAGGCAAGAACATACAATGGAGTCAAGACAATCTCTTCAATAAATGGTGTTGGGAAAATTGGACAGATACTAGCAAAAAAAAAAATGAAACTAGACCACCAACTTACACCATACACAAAAATAAACTCAAAATGGATAAAGGACTTAAATGTAAGATGGGAAACCATACAAATACTAGAGGAATCCAAAGGCAACACAATCTCAGACATATGCCGAAGCAATTTCTTCACTGATACAGCTCCTAGGGCATTGGAAACTAAAGAGAAAATAAACAAATGGGACTACATCAAAATAAAAAGCTTCTGCACAGCAAAAGGAACCATAAACAAAACAACAAGAAAGCCCACTGCATGGGAAAACATATTTGCCAATGTTATCACCGATAAGGGTTTAATCTCCAACATTTATAGCGAACTCATACAACTTAACAAAAGGAAGATAAACAGTCTAATCAAAAAATGGGCAACGGACCTAAATAGACACTTTTCAAAAGAGGACATTCAGAAAGCCAAGAGACATATGAAAACATGCTCAAAGTCACTAATCATCCGAGAAATGCAAATCAAAAAAACAGTGAGGTATCATCTTACACCTGTCAGAATGGCTATCATCAACAAATCAACAAATGACAAGTGCTGGAGAGGATGTGGAGAAAAAGGAACACTCGTGCACTGCTGGTGGGAATGCAGACTGGTGCAGCCACTATGGAAGACAGTATGGAGTTTCCTCAAAAAGTTAAAAATGGAACTCCCATTTGACCCAGTGATCCCACTTCTAGGAATATATCCCAAGAAACCAGAAACACCAATCAGAAAGGATATATGCACCTCTATGTTCATAGCAGCACAATTTACCATAGCTAAGATCTGGAAACTGCCTAAGTGCCCATCAGCAGATGAATGGATTAGAAAACAATGGAATACTATGCTGCTGTAAAAAAGAAGGAATTCTTACCATTTGCAACAGCATGGATGGAACTGGAGAGCATTACGCTAAGTGAAATAAGCCAGTCAATGAAAGAAAAATACCACATGATTTCACTCATTTATGAATAATTAAGACCATTATAAACTGATGAACAAAAATAGATACAGAGGCAGAGCAACATCGAACAGACTGTCAAACTACAGCAGGAAGGCTGGGGCGGGTTGGGGGAGGTGGGTAAGAGATCAACCGAAGGACTTGTATGCATGGATATAAGCATAACCAATGGACACAAGACACTGGGGGGTATGGGAGGCTAGGGGAAGATCAAGGGGAGAAAAAAAAGGAGACATATGTAATACTCTTTGTAATACTTTAAGCAATAAAACAATTAAAAAATATTTTTTTCTAAAAAAGAAAAGGTAGCCCAGTGTGGCTCAGCAGTTGGGAATCAACCCAGGAACCAAGAGGTCACAGTTTGATTCCTAATCAGGGCACATGCCCTGGTTGCTGGCTGGATCCCCAGTAGGAAGCATGCAGGAGGCAGCTGATCAATGATTGTATCTCATCATTGATGTTTTTATCTCTCTCCCTCCCCCTTCCTCACTGAAATCAATAATAATATATTGAAAAATAAAAATAAATAAAACATAACTTCTAGCAAAGAATTGAAGTAAGGAAAATATAGTGAAATTATTTAAAAGCAACGAAAATCCTACTAATCAAGATAGTAGCAGTCTACATTTGCCACATTTTGTTGTTTTATTGGTTACCTATTCAAAGTCAATACTACTTTGGTGATTTAAATTATTCATCATATTTTCCCCTACTAAGCATGTTCAACACAATCACACCCCAATGATCTGATTATGTGATTCCACTTTGAAAGCATGAGGGGAAGAGAAACTGGGTTGGGAAAGGTGGGACAAGTAGAATGAAAATCTGGGTTAATAATCTTGTGTAGAACTAATAACTGTGTGTGTAATGGCAATAATAACAACTTATATTGATGTGTGTCAATCTTTCCTCTGAGTGATTTACATTGATCATCACACAAATCCACTGTTTGATACTATTTCCAAATTCATATTATATTTGAAAAAAAAGTGAATCAGAGGGATTAAGGAAATGTGCCCAAAGCCACAAATAGTAATTAAAAGAACCCATGAAGTCTGGCTGTACATACAAATATTTTCATCCAGAAACAAATGCTATTTACATTAATATGATTCAAGAATCGTTGCATTCTTTGTAATTATTTATGATTCTTGCAACTTATTTTGTCTCAATTCAGTCAACTAGAAAAAAATTACAAGAAATAAATCAGGAAAAACTGGAGCTATCATAATAAGGTTAATGAACTTGGTGCATATCCGTGCAAATTTGCTGTGGAAGATCAAATTTTGGAAATTCTGACAATTTAAAAATAATTTCTTAGACTGTATTCCTTGATTAGAGGGGATAAGTAACACAGGTCTCAATGATCTCTGGACCATAGCTAACTATTGTGAATTCACTTTTTTTTTTACTTTAAATTCTTTATTGTTTAAAGCATTACATAAGTCTTCTTTTTTCCCCTTTGACCTCTCCCCAGCCACTCCCACCCCAGCACATGCCCTCATTCCCCTACTGTCTGTGTCCATTGGTTTTACTTATATGCATGCATACAAGTCCTTTGGTTGAGCTCTTACTGCCCCCCTCCCCCACCCCCCCTGTATTCCCTCTGAGGTTTGACAGTCTGTTCCATGTTTCTCTGTGTCTCTGGATCTATTTCTGTTCATTAAAGATTAAATAAAATAGTTCCATTTTTCACATGACTTTAGACATGACCACCGGTGGTTTCACTCAGAGGTCTGTCATGTTGGCAAGAAGTACTATTGAGCTGTTCTGATAATGAAGAGGGACCTGTATGGGTATGGTCTGAAATAATGGTTGAGGTAACCTGGCTCTAATGCCCTTTAATTCTAGACTTTTATTAATTTATTTATTTTTATTCCTCACTTGAGGATATTTTCATTGATTTCTAGAGAGGGAAAGACAGAGAGAAACATCAATGTGAGAGAAACACATTGATTGGTTGCCTCCTGCACCAGCTCCAATCAGGGCCCCGGCCAGGGAGGAGCCTGCAACCCAGGTATGTGCCCTTAACCAGAGTCGAACACAGGACCCTTTGATCCAAAGGTTTATGCTCTATCCACTGAGCCAAACTGACTAGGGCCAATTCTAGACTTTTTAAAAGGCAAGATCTGGATTGAAAGCATTTCTCCACCAGGAACTCTTTAACACTCAGTCGTGTGTCTACAATGTATTGAAGAGAATCTGCCTCCCACCACTCCCTGCTCTCCCTGCAAGTCTTCAGTCCCTTTTCAGTTATTGACCATTTGGGAGGGGTAGCCAACTGTTCCACCCAGTGCCACACTGGTGAACGTGTTTATCCAAGCCCACAGTGGATTACCCAGTAACCCCAATAAGAGGAAAATTAATGCATTTCTGAAAAATGCTACTATTGTCTTACAATTCGGACTCTTGGGAGCAGTTGCCCTGTTGTGTTGATTCTCTGGTCACAGAAGTTCCTCTGGGCTGTGGACGGTATTAAAGGCAGCAATTAATGGATGGAAGTCTGGCTGCTGCAGGTGTAGGCCTTAATTGGGGGATCAGGTGCTCATAGAGAGTGTGCACAGAGGGTGTAGAAATGAAATGACTCAGAGAATAGAGCTGTGGGAAGGCCACACTCCTCCAAACCCAAATAAAGGCCCCTTAAACATTCCCTCTTAGAAGCTTTGTTCCATCTCAGCTGGATTTAACAAGGATATAAATAATTCTATTCTGGCATTCCAGTCAGCCATCATCACCTGATTTTTTTTCTTTTATATGTGTCTTATTGTTATTAGTACTCTTCATTATATCATTAACAATAACATGACATTATCATCACCATCATCATCATCATTAATTTCTAGGAATCCCAATATAAATGATTTTAAAGGAGAAAAATATATCATGATTAGGATACAGAAAGCTGAGGAAATAATTTTAGCATTTTTATGAAGAAAAGAATGTAATGAAAAGGAATAAAGATGTGGGAGAGAAGGTGAGAAGAAGTGCAAAGACCTTGCTAGTAATGCACTTGTCAATTCATTGAATAGATTTGGGTACAGTCCTTCTAAACAAATTAACTTTCTAATTCTCTAATAATTTGACTTTAAATTATGTAAATATTTTTAAAAGGTGGGCAGACATCAGCTAAATATTTGGAGATTTCCCATTAACATACTCTTTTTTAACATCAAATATTGTCCAAGAACTTACAAGACCATTTCGAAAATATTTTACCACTAATTTTAAGGATTTCAAATAATGATTATAAAGAAAATAACCTGAACTAGCAGTATTTTTAGCCATGAAAAAATTGCATCGTATTCTTTTTTCTCCATACCCTGTCTTCTTTCTTTCCTCTCTTCAACAGCATAAAAGATCTCCAAAACTAACACAAAATAAAATTGGAAAAGAGATAAATGTTTGAAGCATTATTCAATTTTCCTAAGTTTCCATCCACGTATTTATCTAACATTTATTGCAGATAATCTTATTTAACTTCCACCACAATCACAGAAGTATCTATACTGAGCTCACATTTAACATAGAGAAACAGAGAATTACAATGGATATATGATTTGCCTATTGTTATATAGCTGCTGAATGGCACAGGGTTCATAATTCCAGGCGGACTATTTTTTGAGCTACCTGTTACTATGTGTCTTTATTTTTCATGCTGACTTTCTGTATCATTTCCATCCACATGTTGAAAAAGTTCTAGTTCTAGGCAATTATATGTATTTCTGTATTACTGTGTTTTAAATGAAAAGTTTTTTTATATTCAGAAATATAACATTTAGAGGAAAGTCAACTAAATGACATATTCATCAAGAATTTCCTCATTGTGAATGTAGTTTGAATAAGTCTGATTGCTAATATAATTGAGCAACTTTGGCCTTCATTGAACTTTTTAAAATATATTTTGTGAAATGTATGTTTAATTATCTTGCTCATTTTTCTTTTAGAATATTTCTCTTATTAATGTGTAGAAGTATATAATATATTCAGATATCTGCCCTTGTAATTAGTGTGTTCCAAACGGTCCTTTTCCACTTTCTGGTTAGCTTTTTTGTTCCTTTAATAGTGTCTTTTGATGAACAAATTCTCTTTTGATTTAATTCCATATATCAATCTTTTTTTGGGGGGTAGGGGATGGGAGTGGGAAAGGAAGAGTCAGTATTTCTTATATCTTGTTGAAAAGTATTTTCCTATATCAAAGTCTTGGAGATTTGGAGATATTCTCTTATATTATCTTCCAAGAGATTTATTGTTTTCCATTTTTCATCTAAATCTAAAAATCAATGTGGAACTGATTTTTTAATATGGTGAAAAGGAAATTACATGGCAATTATTTTTATGTGGATATCTAATTATCCATGCACCATTTAATGGAACTATAGTACTGCATTTTCCCATTGTTCTAAAGCACCATCATTTCCCTAAATCAGGTGTTAGATAACTCTGTCGGTTTGTCAACTCTCTATTTTATATAATTTCTCTATTTGTCTATTTTTGTGCCCATAGCACAGTCTTAGTTACTGTGGCCTTATGATAATTTTTAATATCTAGTAGAGCAAGTTTTCTTACTTTGTTCTTCTTGAAGGACATCCCATCAATTCTTATTTCTTTGCATTTCTGTATATCTGAGGAGGCGAAGGTTAAAAATGTGTAATAATAATGCTACAAATAAGAACAAAATTGACTATTTTCTGTGTTCTAGGCTCTATGCTGAAGAGCTACTTTGAGCATTTTATTTCCATTTTTAGCTTAGACCTCAAAGTAAACTGTAGAATAGTTAACTATTATCATTCACATTTTGAAAATTATAAAATTGAGCATCAGGAAGATTAAGTACTTTTCACAGTTATAATTCTAGTAAATAGATTATTGTATAGTTATCTAATGCTGCATTGTAAATTACCCCAACATGTACAGGTAGTAGCTTAAACACCCTGAAATTATATATATAATTCTAAGTGTCCATCTGACCAGTCACTATGACACGCACTGACCACCAGAGGGCAGATGCTCAATGCAAGAGCTGCCATGACACACACTGGCCATTTACAGAGAAATGGCACCACGGACTTGGTGACCACAAAGCAACACTTGGTTTCCCCCAAGTGGGACACAGGCCCACCAACACCCCAGAGCAACAGCCCACCAAATCACAGCCATCACTGCTGAGAGAACCCATGGTGCAAAATGCGGTCCACAGCCTAGCCCAGCCCAGCCAGCCCAGAAATGGTGGCTCTGGGCGCCGGGTAATGACATCATGTAGCAATACCTGACTTCCTCTCCCTAGCAACTTGCCTCTTTGGAGTTTCTTCAGCCCAGGAACACGACTTGCTTTATAGCCAGATATAAACATTTGACACTTTAATCAAATGTCTGTGAAGCGTTTTCCTGGGCCTCATCTCATTTGATTCTCACAGAAGTCCTGGAGTAGGTAGATAGGTTACTTGGTGGAACCCTATTTTCTTTTCATTAGCCAGAAAACGGAGATTTAGAAAGCTTAGACATGAACCAACTGAAAAGGAGTAAGAAATGGTGGACTTTGAAAATGACTTCAGGTTTTCTCACTGTGCAGAATATAGTCAAACGCTGCTGCAGTTAAATATTTTACCCTTTGTTCTCCCTGTGTGATCTACAATAATAATCTGCTTTGTGTTGATATATATTGCTCTGTTGCTGACAATTACCTGAAAGAGAAGTTGGAGTGCTTCACTGGGCTGGAAAAAGTTTAGCTACATCAGAAAGCAGGTCTAATTAAGCAAGTTTATTCTACATATATAAAAGGAGTTGACTTGCACATGTGCAATACATATAAAGCTCTCGCTGGCGCCAGTCGCATACATGTGCTTCCATCTGTCATTGTCAATCGTGAATTTGGTTGACACTTCTTATAAAGAAAGGGCAAATACCAATATTTGCAAATACAAATATTTCTTCTAATTAATTTCCTTTCAATGTGCACAAATCTGTGCACCAGGCCACTAGTTTTATTATATCTCACAAACTTCTGTGTTGGCTGGAGCCTAACTGGGAGGTTCCTCTGCTAGTCTTTCTTTGGGTTTTTCAAGCAAAATAACAGGTGTTGTCAGGTACCTCAGTGGCTTCTTTTATCACAGCATATTTCACTCTCCAGGGCCTTTCTTCTTGGCTCCTATCTCCACCAGGATAGTCTGTAATTTCTCCCTAGTAAGTAGAACATTTTTCTTCACACCTTGTTCATAAGTCTCTTCATTCTATCCTTTAAAACAGTTAGGGACACAATCTAGCTTCCAGGATAAGAGAAGATGGAGTAATATATAAAGCAAGGTGGAGAGTTTGACCATCTTTTGAGATTCTTAAAATAAACAAAACATATTTTTATTGATTTCAGAGAGGAAGGGAGAGGGGAGAAATAGAAACATCAATGATGAGAGGGAATTGTTGATTGGCTGCCTCCTGCAAGTCCCACACTTGGGATCGAGCCCACAACCTGAGCATGTGCCCAGGTGGGATTCGAACCATGACCTTCTGGTTCTTAGGTCGATGCTCAACCACTGAGCACAATAAAATATATATATTAAAAAAATACTGACTGATAGAAGCTGTGCTATCGAAGAGGCAATAAATGCAACCACCACCGTGATGTAGGGAAGAAACTAAGGGAGAAATATGCTCACCTTCCTCTCCTCCTGACATCTAATCTTGGTATCAACTTCTACTGGTTGAAACCTTACACCATGCAAGAGAGCAAGGCAGTTCAGGAGATACAGTAAACTGAGCCAACCTCCCAGGGCAAAGAGCAGGGCAGAAAAGGGAATTGGAAAGGAAGATAGCAGTAAAGGATAACCAGCATGATGTTTCTGCTGCTGCTTTTTTTCATGTTGTTATTATTATTATTCCTATTTATTTTCTTTCTATTCAGGAGCTGGAGTTATAAAACAATCCTTTCAGTTTATATGAATTTATAGATAGTTGAACGCTGGTTAATTGAGATTGTACTTGTTTCAACTGAGCACAAGTTATTTAATATGCATTTAGCTACTGAGATCATTCTCCTGTTTCTCATTCCTCTGCCCCTCTCTTTCCACCTTCTCACCTCTTATTATTTGCTCACCGGAGGATCTTGTGATTCAGAAGAGCTTATTCAGAAGAAAGTTCTTACAATTAAAAAATCTGTTGAATAACTACACATGCCTCCTAAGTGAACAGTGAACAAAAAACCCTTTTAGTTTTTTATATAGAAGGAACTTCAGCAGTGTCCCAAATTTGGCTTTCTGGGGCTTGACTAATCAAAGCATGCCCTGGAAAGGAAAATGGCAAAAAGCTTCTTTTTCTCCCACTGTGATTTTTATTCTGAGTCACCAGACTTCTCTTACACAGCATACTTTAAGCATTTCTGTCGAATTAACTTCTGAAAATTAGAACAGACAATGTCCTGGAACAACCTTCAGAGGTTCACTTTTTCACAGGTTGGTGTCTTTAATTTCAATTTCTAATTAATGAAATCCATCATAGTGATTCATGTTGCTTTGCTGTTTTGTCCCATCTAATCCTCTTTTCTTGTTTTCACTGCTCTATGGCATTCATTAAGGAAGACATAAACAAAATTGGAGATGGGTGGGGAGGAAGTAAGTGGGATAAAATAGTATTTCCATGGAGAGTCCTTAAACCATTCTGCTGTCTTCCCATGAACACCGCGATACTAATGATGTCCGTAATGAAGTCACCAGTCTCCATCCCTCAACTGAAATATCACAGAAATTCTCCCTCTTATGCATTTTTTTTGTTTAGTATAAGTCTCTACACACACAGTTTCACTTTAGAATTTCTACCGTTACTCCATCTAAGTTTTCTCTCATCTCCCATATAGAATTAATTTTCTAAAACTACATAAATGGCCCATGTCTCTATAGGGAAAACGATGCCCAAGAAGAAGCAATCAACATATTAAAGTAGATCATCTCAGAGACACAAAGCAGTCGTGCATAAGTTAGCTGAGCCTCTCATTAAATTCAAGACTGACTCAGCACACACGGGCAGCCATTAGTTCTCCAAAGTATCTTTCTATTTCCTTTATGACCTAGCAGCCAACTTTGAGGAAGTCCATAATCAGAGGAATCAAACTGGCTTCTTAATTACTGAGATCACAAAAGACGCTGATGGCTCCATTAGGAATAAATGGAGCCTTGTCCTATTAAACCCATGCAACTGGACTACTTGACACTCAGGCCTTCTTTCCTGAGTTTTGTGTCTGAAACAAAAGGTGTTATTCTTGTGATGTTCATATGCCTCTAACTTGTTATCTGGGAACACATGGTATCATACATGATTTAAGGGACAGATATGGTTGTCACTATTTTGAATATTTTAAAATCAGATTATATTAATGTAATCTAATACAGGTATGCTAATAATTCCTTTTGAAATTATGACCACCATTTAGGAAACATCACACTCTATATTTAGATACAATAAAAGGAGTTTATAATGATAAAGCAAGGTAAATTAATGTGTGAATGTGTCAACATTTCTCATATATTTTTCAACCTGTGATCTAAGAATAATCCAAATCTTTGATTCTTCATGAAGCTTCATAATCTTCCAAAACCATTGGAAAATTTAAATTTACAAAACCAACTTCTGACTTAACTCCTTAGTTATCTTAGAATAAAGGATTATAACAAAGTTTTATTACTCTTTGTATAACATAAATTTTATTTCCTCAGTTGTACACTTACCTTGCTAAGGCCAGTGACTATTTTAAGAATCTCCCTTGTGTATTCCATGGTACTATGAGGGCACGCAATATATATTTTTAAGTAACATTTTCTTTTAGCTGAAAATTAAAAAAGTATTTGGATAAGATAATTAGATAATTAAAAATTCATTTTATATTTCATTAAATAACAACATCATATTTATAAATATCATATTTGCAATATCTTCTTTATAAAGTTCTAAAATATAAAATGTTAAAGATAGGATGTTTTATTATTTTTATCATAATTATTTATATTTATTGTTAACTTATTATATTTTCTTTGTAATGTATAATTATTGGCATAATTAAGTCATTTTTCTATCTTCCTTTTTAAGGTGTTTCTACCTGCTATCCCTGTCTTCCAGGAGCTCAAAATTATAAAATCATTTTCAATTTTTTCTTAAAGGAACTCTTTATTCAAAGCATTTAACTCAGATGTCAACTGTATAAAACAGATGAAAATAAAGCTCTTCTGCTTGAAGGAGTTGAGCCCAAGAGCCCTATTTGGCTCCCCAGCTTCCGCTAAGACCTGTGAATGTAATATTAGCACAATTTAAAAATTGCTGCTCTGGGTCTTGAAAGGACTGCTTAAATTAGTTCCCTAAAAATTACCCATTGAAACAAGGAGATTTCTGGCCTGGGCTTTTATATTCACCACATTTGCTGGTTTATTTTCTTATACAGAGTAGCCACTCAATGATTTTTTGAGAGTTGGATTTAACTCTTTCTCCACCACCTCCTCCACCTTTTCTCCTCCTCAGTCTTTTGAAGTGTCCTCTCTAAGCCCTACCCAACACACACAGGTACCCACACACACATGCTAACTACATAGACTCAGTGCACAGAAATTCACCTTCTCAACAAGCAATCAGCTGAATCACTAGGCTTATGATTAAATGTAATTGTTTGTAAAGGAAACCAAAAGAATTTAAGTACATTACTTTGAAATTTGGTAATTTAAGATGTTTTGACTATAGATCACATCAACCTCTGGAAACCCATTGCTGGATCATCTGCCTTACAATGGTCACTTTTGAAATTCACACCAACAACAAAGTCTGAAAATGGTCATAATCACTGTATATTGAAAAATGAAAGAACACTGAGCTTTCGTGTTAGTGAGGCTGAATGTATTTGATATTAAAAGGGCTAACTGAAAATGCAAATGCAAGTTTAAAAAAAACAGTATGCTGTTTATCTACAATTCTGATGTAGGTTTCACTGAACTGGCAGTTTCAGTATTATAGAGTCTAAAACCTAATGTACAGCATGGTGACTATAGTTAATAAAACATATTATATACTTGAAATTTGCTAAGAATAAATTTCAAGTATTCTCAGCCCCTCCCCCCGATACACACAAAGGTAAACTATTTCCTGAACTAGTAAACTTTTACTTTCTTAGCTGTAATCTCCTGTTCACATTTTATTGGGCTTTGATGCACACAGGCAAATAGACTCCTTTAGTCCAGTAACAACATTACTAGAATTTAAATCATTTTGATCTCTTTGTTACCACCCCTGTGAAGCCCAAACTCAACATGTCAGAGTTTGCTGTAAGACTTAGCAAAGTTTTATTAATTGAGGAGGTGCCCACTGAGAAGATGGTAGACCTACTGGTGCCCCAAAACTTTCTTACTTGCTGGACCAGGTTAAGAATTTTTAAGTTGGAAACGGAGAGTGGAAGGAAATTTATGTGGCCTTTGGTTTCCCAATAATATCTCAAGGAGTAGATTCTAGAAACCATTGGAGGGTTACATGCATCCTGGATGGTCTGGAGTCTCCATTATTGTCTGCAAAGTAAGATTGTAAATTACTATTTTGTGACCAATTGTTCCTATGGGAAGCAGAAGCATTGCATTAAGATATTATCTATAGCCTCTCAGAAACTGCCATTGACTAGTAAGTGACAGGTTAGTGACTCAGTATTTCAGTTTCAATTTTGCTGAGTCCCTCAGTTTAAACGTTAAGCAACTTATGGTTATAGGGAATGAATAGTTTCAATATAGCTAAAATTTAACTAAACTTTGTTAGGGGGAAAAATGTCTTACTTATGGGGGTAAACAGAGAGCCTGGTTTGTGGGGTACAGTTACATCTGTAAGTACTTAGGTTGCTTTTTGTTTGCCATTTTTTTCAAAATAAAGTTAACTGCCCTGTTCTGGTGGCTCAGGTGGTTGGAGCATCATCCAGAACACCAAAAGGTTGTGGGCTCCATCCCAGGTCACGGTACAGGTGGGAGGCAACTGATCAATGTTTCTTTCTCTCACCCTTCCTCACCCTGAAGATTAAAAGAAAGTTAACTGATTTTGGAATTTATAATGAATGACCAGTAATTCATTGATTATGACTATTATTTGTAGTTAAACTGACTGTGTGAAAAATCCCCAAAATTATTCTTGGTTGCATTTTCTTGTTATTTTTTCCCCCAGATTTATTAAAGTACTAGAGGCCCAGTGCATGAAATACGTGCATGGAGGTGGGGGGTCCCTCAGCCCAGACTGCACCCTCTCCAATCTGGGACCCCTCGAGGGATGTCTGACTGCCGGTTTAGGCCCGATCACTGTGGGATCGGGCCTAAACCAGCAGTCGGACATCCCTCTCGCAACCCAGGACAGCTAGCTCCTAACTGCTCACCTGCCTGCCAGCATGATCCCTCTAACTGCTCTCCCCTGCCAGCCTGATCCCCCTAACTGCTCTCCCCTGCTGGCCTGATCCCCCTAGCTGCTCTCCCTTGCCAGCCTGATCCCCCTAACTGCTCTCTCTTGCTGACCTGATCGCCCCTAACCGCCTTTGCCTCAGCCTCGCCACCAAGGCATTGTCCGGAAGGACTTCCTGAAGGTCATCTGGAAGATGTCCAGTCTAATTAGCAGATTACCCTTTTATTAGTATAGATCATTGACAAAAATTCTATATATTTAAGATATACAATGTGATGTTTTGCTATATGTATACATTATGAAATGATTATCACAAACAAGCTAATTAGCTATATATTATTTCACACACTTTACCCTTATGTTTGTGTGTGTGTATGTATGTGTGGTAAGAACACTTGAAATTTATCTTAGCAAATTTCAAATATATAATGCTTTTTTTAACTATAGTCACCATATTGTACATTTGGTTTTTAGAACTTATTTATCTTACTAGGGGCCCAGTACATGAATTCGTGCACCTTCAAAGGAACTGTGGGCCATGAGGCTGTAGTGGGCACAGGGGCAGGTCTCAGGCCATCCTCTGTGCCCCTACTCAGCCCCTCCCTCCATGACCCCTGGTCCCCTGTCTGCCAGCATCCCTGCTCCTGCCACCACTGCTCCGACACGCTGACGTCACCAACCCTGCTCATACCTGCTGACAGTGCGGAGCGATTGGGGCTGGCACCAACAATGGGTGTGAGTGGCAACTGCTGCCCTGATAGCTCCTCTGGAGAAGGGGGAGGTGGAGAAGCCCTCAGGGCAATTGGGGCCAGTAGGCACTGCTCGCACCCACTGACAGCACTGAGTGATTGGGGCCAGTGCTGGCAGCAGGTACGGGCACCAGCAGCAGGTATGAGCACCCAGTTGCACCGTGGTGCGTGGGAGCAAAGAATTTTCAGTAACCACCAGAGACTCGCCCGGTGCCCCGCCTTGGTCTGGCGTCCCTGCTCACCTGCTCCACCATCCCACCACGGCCAATGCCCACCATGTTCCACACTCTTCCACACTCTGCCACCTGCTGCTGATGCCCGCCATGTTCCATGCACGCCCCCTGGTGGTCAGTGCATGTCATAGTAACTGGTTGTTCGGTCTATTTGCATATTAGGGTTTTATATATATAGACTAGAGGCCTGGAGCACGAAATTCGTGCACAGGAGGGGGAATGTCCCTCAGCCTGGCCTGTACCCTCTCTACTCCGGGACACCACGGGGGACATCCCTCTCACAATCCAGGACAGCTGGCTCCTAACCGCTCACCTGTCTGGTGGCCTGATCCTCCTAACTGTCCTTCCCTGCCAGCCTGATTGCCCTAACTACTCTCCCCTGCAGGCCTGATCACCCCTAACTGCTTCTGCCTTGGCACTGCCACTATGGCTTTTCCAGAAGGACATCCAGTCTAATTAGCATATTACCCTTTTATTAGTATAGATAACTGAAGGATTGTATGCTTTGACCAACATCTCTCCATTTTTGTCTCCAGCTCTATTTCATTTTTTATTCTGCACCATCCTCCTCTCCCCACTACCTTCAGAGTGTCTGATAGGTGAGGAGGAGGAGTGGTGTAGAATATTGTCATTAGAGTGTGCTGTTTGATCACCTAGGTCCCT
>NW_005871064.1:7977478-7979396 GCF_000147115.1 Myotis lucifugus
CAAACAGCCCTCAGCCCCTGGAACAGGCTGGACATGCCCCCCAGTGGGAACTCCCACCCCAATGGTGGCATGGCTGGTCTGCAAACCGCCCTCAGCCCCTTGCTCAGGCTGGTCCTGCCCCCTGTAAAGACCCCCCACTCCAATGGGGGTGTGGCTAGCCTGCAAATGACCTCAGCATCTCACCCAGGCTGGACACATCCCCCAAGGGGACCCCCACCCTGATCCAGGACCCCCTTCAGGCAGACCAGCTGGCCCCCACCCTTGCACCAGGCCTCTATCCTATATAATAAAGAGGTGATATGCAAATTGACCATCACACCCTCATAAGATGGCCACCCCCATGTGGTCAGAAGATGGCCAGCAGGGGAGGGTATTTGGGGGCTATCAGGCAGGCAGGGGAGGACAGTTGGAAGTGATCGGGCTGGCAGAGAAGCAGTTAGGTGTAGATAAGGCTGGCAGGACAGTGGTTAGGGGGAGATCAGACTGTCAGGCAGATGTGGTTAGGGGCAATCAGGCAGGAAGGCAGGCTAATGGTTAGGAGCCAGTGGTCCTGGATTGCAAGGGTCAGTTGGACATCCCCTGAGGGGTCCCGGATTGGAGAGGGTGCAGGCTGGGCTGAGGGGACCCCGCCCTGTGCACGAATTTCATGCACTGGGCCTCTAGTCTTATATAAAATGCTGTATATACATTGTCAGCTCTTTGAGAGTAGGCTGATTTTATTGATCCATTTGACATCTAAGTCTTTAAAAATATCCATTGCCATTATTTGTCATCAAGTCATCCTATATAATAAAAGCCCAGTGACCGAATGGCAGAACAACCAGAACGACCGGTCGACCAGTCGCTATGATGTGCACTGACCACCAGGGGGAAGATGCTAATGCAGGAGCTTCCCCCTGGTGGTCAGTGTGTTCCCACAGTGGGAGTGCCACTCAGCTGACCAGGATGAGCTTCATTCCCACAGCAGGTCGATCCCTGCAGGCCATGCCCCCACCAGTGCACGAATCCCATTCACTGGGCCTCTAGTTAAAAGATAATTTTTATCGCAGAATTAAAGGATTGTTAAAATTGTTCATGACTTAAACCTAGAAAACATCACTGGTTTCCCTGATACAAAGGGCCAAGAACTAGCTGCTCCTCTCAGCGACAGTGTGCTACATCTTTAATACCACACGTCAGAACTTAGAATCATTTTTCATTTATTCTCCCTGGCTTTCCTTTATAGTTCCTCCCCACATTTCCCATTTGAGCTGATATTTTATATTGCTTCAACTCAACACAAAAGTTAACTTGGGTGCAGGAAATGTTCATTTTTTTTAAATGAAAGTATTTTGCTTAGAAGGATGATTTTAAAAGGGCTCAGATGGATTCAGTGAGAGTATGTGCTTTGATATATTGAAAGAAATCTGCTTTACAAATAAGATGAGATGTTTTTTAAAAAATGCAAATGACCTCATACTGGTATGTGTTGCAGTGAGTATACATTCGGATGATTTTAAAAAGAATTTTAGCATGGAAAAAGAGATCCGGAAGGTGGTAGAAAGCCCAGGAATCACACAAATACAATTCTAATAATCCTTGGCCTGAAAAATGTGGGAATCATGCTTCAGAAATAGAGTGCCATTTCCAGAAGTAAAAACCATTTACTTCAAATGCTTCATGTTGCATATAAGAAAAAGATAACAAAAGCCAGTACATACACTGCCACTCTCCACTCCTGTAGGCATGCAGATATAACCTCAAAAGTGTCTTAGGGCTCATTTGCAGTTAATCCTTGTCTCCATCTCCAGGAGCAGACAACCACCTATCTGCTTTCTCTGTATAGAAATTTGCTTTTTCTGTTTACTTCATAAAAATAAAATAATATAATATGTGGGTCTTCTTCCTCTGGCTTTCTTTCACTTAGCATCATTTTGAG